>NW_027499510.1:0-90753 GCF_021521415.1 Bidens hawaiensis | reverse complement strand
TTCAATTTTACTACTATTGTACGATGATGCCACTTGTTTTCTCACATACTATGTTACTTTGAGCTGAGGGTCTCACTGGAAGCCACCTCTCTATCCCATTGGATAGAGGTACGGTGTGCCTACATCCCCCCTCCCAGACCCTACTTATAGCGTTGCTATGGGTGGGATTCCACTGGGTATGATTGATTGAGTCATTGATTGACCTTGCGCTGTATAATCCAACTACTTGATCTTCAATTCTCTCAATCGTTTACATAACCACGACTTTATTTATTATTCATCTCAGTTAAACATTAACTGTAACACTCATAGAAACCTAAAACCGAGGGAAGACATATTTTCTCATATTGATTAAAACTCGTTTAATTGCTTTAGTTCTTTTTGCTATTCAAATCAACAACAAAATCATTGAATTTAATTTGTGCACTTAGTTTAATATAGTTTAATTATAAAGCTACTTATTAACGCATTTTCCACAAACTCCCTGTGTTCGATATCCGCTTACCGCTATCTAACTAGTTGTATTTGGTTTATTTTTGAGTGAGTCTTCGACCTCACGTCAAATTTTGGCGCGCCATTGCCGGGGAGTAGTGCGCAACGTGTGTTAGTTTTAGTAGTTTTTGTTTGTTATTTTTGGGTTTACGCTGGTTGTGTTAGTGTGCAGGTACCTACATGTGTATGCATACTAGAAGATCTAACATGTCATCACCACTAGTAATCGATCCCGATATTGACAGAACACTTCGAAGAAACTGAGTCTTACTCAGGGATAACAAGCTTCTTGGTTCTCCAACTACATCAAACAGCACCATGGATTCACCAGTTCCCACTTCGGGTCAACCAATCCCGACTACACCTCCACCGATCACTACTAATATACCTACAACATCAAGTGAATTGCAACCACCACCCATTACCGAACCCATCCCTGCTCAATACACCCACGCAACATCATCCACATTGCCATCTATTTCCAACCTTTTCCCTACATTTGGTGCATCATCAACTCAACAAAACCGACCACCAACCATTCAACAATCTCAATCAAGCTACCAATATCAACCCCAACCTTTCATGCAACATTCAAGATCATAAGGTGACTGATACAGATATGGGTTTGACAGTGAATTTGAGGGGTATGAAGTGGAAGGTCACTACATGGGAGGTGATGGAAGCAAAAGGGTAAATCCGGGAAATTTTGGTTATGGTCAATGGCAACAATCGGAACCATTGCAAGAGTTTAATTGAAAACAACCACCGGCGGTTGTCCAACAAAGCGTTCAACCACCACCGATTCAACAACAAGCTCGACAACAAGCACTGGTTGTTGTTCATCAACAAGTTCAACCGCCACCGATTGTTCAACAACCACAAGGGCAACCTCAAGATCAACAATTCAACAACAAATGCCCCAACCACATTTTCAACAACAATTTGCGCAGCCAAGGCCCGTTTATAGGAAAATGGGTCAACCAAGAGTACCAATGGGGGTACCAAGAAGGCATGCAAGAGAAATGGTGAGGGGGATTGAAGCCCATTTCGGACCGATAATTACCAATAATCCGTCTCCAGTGGTTATTTCTCACAATCAAGAAGGGAGGACATTTGAAATGAGAACCAATGCACTCCAAAGTCTACCAAAGTATAAGGGGTTAGTAACGGAGGAACCTTATTTTTATTTGGAGGCATATGACTCTATGTGCAACACAATTGGGGATCAAGGTTTTTCGGCGAATGAGGTGAAATTGGTTCTTTTTCAATTTTCGTTGGAAGATAAAGCAAATAGATGGTTCTACACATTGCCTTTCGCATCAATTTACACTTGGGCCGAGATGCAACAACGATTTTTGGAAGAATTTACACGGCTCAAAAGACTAACGATGCAAGAAGGAGTTTAAGATCTTTACAACAACAATCGGGCGAAATGTTTCATGTGGTGTTTGAGCGGTTTAATATGATGATTAAGAATTGTCCTCATCATGGTATTGCTCTTTGGGAGTTATTGAATGCGTTTCATGAAGGGTTGAGTGCGGAAGATGAACAAAATTTAATGTCGATTACAAATGGTTCATTTGGTACTAACTATGAACAAGATGATTGGGCATATTTGGAACAAATGGCGGTTACTTCAAAGAGAAATGCCCAAACCGGAAGAAGAGCAAGATCGGCGATTGGTAGACCGCAAGTGAAAGCCGTGGAAGAAGGAAACGTACAAACCACTAATCAGGTAATTGATGTTTGTACAAACTATAACGAGTTCGGTCATGCTTCGGAGGTATGCGTGGTAGGTCAAGCACCGGTGGAAGAGGTGAATGCACTTCAAGGGGGTGGTGGTAGGAATTACAACATGAACTCCAACACCTACCCCGGGTTAAGAAATCACCCAAATTTTCGATATGGAAACCCGACCACTCAATCTAACCCAAATTTTCAAGGAAATCAAGGCAATTATGTTCCTCTCCAACAATATAATAACCAAGGTAATTTTCATGGCGGGAATAATCAAGGGTTCCAAGGTAAAGGAGGTGGCGGTCAAAGTGGGTTAATGGGTCAAAGTTCATCAAGTGGAAATGAAGTTATGGATATGTTGAAGTTGATGCAACAAGACATGCAACGAAGGAATCAACTTGATGAAGTGAGAATACAAAAGGATGAAGTTAGAGATAAGGCCATCCAATCGTTGACCACACAAATGGGTCAACTCGCAACTGAAGTGTCATAATTGAAGAAAAATAAAGGTCAACTACCAAGCGACACTAAGGTAAACCTGTCTCATAATTCATCTCGTAATGTTCCTATAAATCATGTTAGTGTGCTAAGAAGTGGTAAAGAATACAAAAAGGATTTATCCCCGGGTTTGGTTTATGGGGAAGTCGAGGACATTACGGGTAATGAAAGTGATAATGAAATTGAAACTAATAAACCCACTAAAAATTTCACTTTTGGGAAACCGTTACAAAATCCGGGTCAACCTTCAAATTTAAATGATAAAAACAAGAAAGTCGAACCAATTGCGGTTCCATTTCCTTCGGCTTTGCTTGACCGGGTAAGAAAAATGTAATTGTTAAAAGGGGTCCTCAAAAGGAGGAGATGTGGGAAGTGTTTAAACAGGTAAAAGTGATTTACCTCTACTTGAGGCAATAAAACAAGTGCCCGCGTATGCTAAGTTTTTAAAAGATCTATGCACTCAAAAGAGGCAACAAAAAGGGCCTAAACGAGTGAATTTAACTGAGCGGGTAAGTGGGGTTTTAAAAGGAGATCTTCCTCCTAAGCTTCAAGATCCGGGAACGCCCTTAATTAATATTCGAGTAGGCGATTTTCAAATGTCTAGGGCGTTACTAGATCTTGGGGCCGGAGTAAGCATTCTCCAGGGGGTTTATATGACCAATATGACTTTGGTCCTTTAAAACGTGTTGAGACCATAGTTGTATTGGCGGATTTATCTCATAAACTTCCCGTGGAATCGTGCGGGATGTGATTGTGAAAGTGGAGGATTTTTACTATCCTGTGGCTATTTTGGTGTTAGACTATTCTTCGAGTGACCCGACTCAACAACAAAATATTATCTTGGTCGACCATTTTTGAACACTGCTCATGCAATATTGATTGCAGATTTGGTACCATTGACGCCGCGTTTGGTAATCATAAAATGCGCCTTAATGTTTTTACTAACGTTTTTAATTCTTTGAGTGGTGAAGAATGTTTTATGGCAGACTTGGTGGACCATTTTCCTCATGAATATGATGAAGATTGTGTAGAAGCTTGTATTTGTGATGATTCTGAACAGGTACACGTGTGTGCTTTGAGGATGGAAGAACAAAAACAGGGTGTCTTAGCTATGCAAGAGGGAATGCCACCATGAACACATCAATTTGAGAGTTTGCCAATGGAGATCAATTCGGACACAAAGCCGTCTTTAACTTGTCCACCAAAGGTTGAATTGAAGGAACTCCCAAGTCACTTGAAGTATGCATTTTTAGGGGAGAATGAAACCCTTCCGGTTATCATTGCTTCTAATTTGGAGGAAGAACAAGAGAGGGCGTTGGTAAAAGTGTTGGGAGCACATAAGGCTGCTATTGGATGGATGCTGGCAGATTTAAAGGGTATTAGTCCTTCAATCGTTATGCATAAAATAATTACTAATGAGGAGGCTAAACCCACAAGGGAGTCTCAAAGACGGTTGAACCCGAATTTGCGAGAAGTGGTGAAAAAGGAGGTTATCAAGTGGTTTGATGCGAGGATCATTTATCCCATTTCAGACAGTGCATGGGTGAGCCCGACACAGGTAGTGCCCAAGAAAGCCGACATCAGGTAATAAAAGGTGATAATGGTGAACAAATCGCCACCCGACCGGTAACCGGGTGGCGAGTGTGCATTGATTATAGAAAATTAAATAATGCAACCTCAAAAGACCATTTTCCATTACCATTCATTGATCAAATAGGTGAAAAACTTTCGGGTCAAAAATATTATTGTTTTTTGGATGGATATTCGGGTTACAATCAAATTGCTATTCATCCCAATGACCAACATAAGACCACTTTCACGTGTCCATATGGCACTTTTGCCTTTAGGCAAATGCCATTTGGACTGTGTAATGCCTCGGCTACCTTTCAAAGATGCATGATGAGCATCTTTTCTGACATGGTCGGGGAATCACTTGAAGTTTTTATGAGCGATTTTTCTATTTTTCGCTCAACATTCGAGTCGTGTCTCGTTGATTTAGAAAAAGTTTTAAAAAGATGTGTTGAGACAAACTTGGTGTTGAGTTGGGAAAAAAGACACTTCTTGGTGTAAGAGGGCATTGTGTTGGGTCATGTGGTTTCAAGTAGGGGAATGGAAGTTGACCAAGCTAAAATAAAGTAATTTCATCTTTACCACCCCCGAAAAATGTTAAAGGGGTGAGATCGTTTTTGGGACATGCCGGATTTTATAGGAGATTCATTAAAGGTTTTAGTGCAATCTCAAAACCTTTATGTAATCTCTTATTGAAGGATGTCCCCTTTGAATTTATTGAATGAATGTTTGCAAGCTTTTGACAGCTTGAAAGAGAAGTTGGTACAAGCACCCATTCTATAATAACCGGATTGGTCAAGCCCGTTTGAAATCATGTGTGATGCTAGCGATAGCACGGTTGGAGTGGTATTGGGTCAACGAGTGGAGAAAAAGCCGGTGGTAATATACTATGCAAGCAAAACCTTTTCCGAGGCGCAATTAAATTACAACACTACCGAAAAAGAGTTACTTTGGGAAGTAAAGTTGTGGTGTACTCGGATCATAGTGCGGTTCGGTATTTGATGGAAAATAAAGACGCGAAACCACGTTTGATTCGATGGGTGTTATTGTTGCAAGAATTCGATCTTGAAATCCGGGACAAGAAGGTTGTGAGAATGTAGTGGCGGATCACTTGTCTCGGATTCCACTGGAATGTATTGATGATTCGATAGAGATAAACGAACGGTTTCTCGATGAGCTACTTTTACCCGTATCGACCGCTACGTGGTATGCTCATTTTGTGAATTATTTAGCCACGGGATCTATGCCAAGTCATTGGGTGAAGAAAAGAAGGCAACGGTTCATGGCTCAAGTGAAACAATACATTTGGGATTAACCGGATTTGTTCAAGATTGGTTCGGATCAAGTTATACGGAGATGCATTCCCGAGTCCGAGGTGTTGGAAGTTTTGACTCATGCGCACGCATCCGCATGCAAGGGTCATTTTAGCGGTCAAAAGACGGGCTACCGGGTGTTTCATTGTGGGTTTTATTGGCCCACCATTTTTAAAGATGCAAGTGAGAATGCCCGACATTGCTTGAATTGCCAAAAGTTGGGTAGTATCTCGAAGCGGGATGAAATGCCATTGCAACCGGTTTTGGTGTTAGAGATTTTTGATGTATAGGGAATTGACTTTATGAGCCGTTTCCAAACTCAAATGGATTTTTATATATTTTTATATATCTTGGTTGCGGTCGATTATGTGTCCAAGTGGGTAGAAGCGGTAGCAACAAGAACCAATGACCATTCGGTAGTTTGCAAATTCGTTAAATCAAACATATTTGCTCGGTTTGGTATCCCGCGGGTTATTATTTGTGATGGTGGGTCACATTTCAAGAATTTCAACTTTGGGAAACTTTTAAAAAGGTACAATGTAAATAACCGAATTGCTACTCCTTATCATCCACAAACAAGTGGACAAGTTGAAGTGTCCAATCGCCAGATTAAAGAAATCTTGATGAAGACGGTGCTGGGTCGATAATAAGGATTGGTCTTCTAAGTTAAATGATGCGTTGTGGGCATATCGGACCGCCTACAAAACTCCTATTGGCACAACTCCTTATCGGTTAGTTTATGGTAAAGGGTGTCATTTACCAATGGAGTTGGCACATAGGGCATTTTGGGCGATCAAGAATGTAAATGTGGATTATAAGGAAGCGGGTGAATTGAGAAAGTTGAAATTGAATGAGATTGAGGAAATCTGGGATGAAGCATATGAATGTGCTTTCGCATACAAAGACAATCTAAAAAAGGTCCATGATGCAAAGTTGAGAAAAAGGACCTTTGAAGTGGGTCAAAAGGTGTGGTTGTGCAATTCAAGGTTAAAGTTGTTTCCGGGTAAGTTAAAGAGCAAGTGGATGTGCCCATATATCATCACAAGAGTGGGTCAGTTTGGTGATGTGGAGATAGAAGACGTTAAAGATCAAACAAAACAAGTGGTGAACGATCAAAGACTTAAACCTTACTTGGAAGGAAAAGACATCAATGTGCTCGATGTGGATAAGGTGAGTTACTTGTTAAGCTCACCGGATGAGGAAACAAACTAAGAAGCCAAGATATGTTGTATATTTTAGTTTAGGTTAATTTTGTTTTTATTAAATTTGGTTTTAAAAATTACCGTTCTCATCTTTAAGTAAGTTCGACTCAAGTGCGGGAAATTTGAAAAAAAAAAAATTACCGTGTTGGGGACAACTCGGATTTTTCAAAGGGGGTGGGTAATTTTTGGTTTTTGTAGGTTTTCGTTTTGTATTTCTATTTCGTTATTAAAAAAACAATACTTTTGATTAAGTATTAAGGGTTGTGTTGAATTGAAGGTTGTGTTTTTGAAGTAGTTTGTTTCATTTTTTTCTCTCAAAACCGTACATTGGGGACAATGTATCCCAAGTGTGGGGATGAGGAAAATTTCGTTTGTTTTGAAAAAATTTTGTTTTAAAATAAATAAATAAATAAATAAAAATAAAAAATAAATAATAATAATAATAATAATAAATCAGAAAACATAAAAAAAATAATCAGAAAAATAGAAAAATTTAAAAAAAATGTGTTTAAAGAAACCGGAAAGTGGTAAGATGGCGGGGTAAAGTTTTGGTCCCTTTTCATGGTCACAATTCCCTAAATAACATGTGCCTAGTTGTTTTTAAAAAAAAAGGAGATTATGTAGTTTTCTAACCAAGGTTAGCATGCTTTCGGTGTAATAACTTGCATAACACGTTTTTTTACACTTGAAAATTGAGAAAGTAAGGATTGGTGAAATGGTTGATATTCTCCGATAGAACTTGTACAATTAGTGCATTTCGAGATGTTAGTGTGGCATGAGTGCAAAAGTGATATAGGCCCTTAGGTTAAGCCTCGTCTGGATGAGCGAGAGTGTGGGTTTTGGGGGGTTGGGCCTCATACATTACATATATGAGCGTGGATATGAGAGAGGCGGGGGGTTGGTTCCTTTAGAAAACCTTATTGGGTCTATTCTTTTATTTAATCAACCCAGGTGTTATATTGCGAAACAATCCGACTTAATAGGTTTTTTTGTAATTTTTTTAGTATTTATCAATTAAATATGTTAAGCATTATGTTTATCATGCTTATTAAAAAAAGATTGTATTGGAGTTGCAAAGTTTAAGTATGCAATGTTCAAGTATTATATTAGTTCAAAAAAATGATAAAAAAATGATGATGTTAGTGATGTATATAGTTGTTTATTTAGTTTGTTTGTAATAAGTCGGATCAAATCGCTTGAGCTACTTTCACTATTCCCTTCCATACCCTTACACTTGGCCCAATTATAACCCGTTTTAAGCCATCTTGATTTGCATTCATGTCAAAGCATTTACATAGGTGGAGATTTGATGATTGTACAAGCGTATGCGAGGAGAATTTATTAGTTGTGGAAATGTATGTATGATCACCAAGGAAAGGTTAATGTGTACATGTGTGTTATGTGTAGGTAAAAACCTAAAGCATGTTAGGTTTGGTTAGAAATCTTCGGTTTAAATGGAACATCAAGTGAACTAGTGCACCCGATAAGAATAAGGGAATAGGGTATGACTTGGGACCTTAACCGAACAGGAATTGTGGTAAGATTGGTGGCTACAAGTTGAAAATAATAAGAAAATTGTTGTTTGAGGGCAAGCAACGAGTAAGTGTGGGAATGTGACGGGTGGTCCATGGGACAACCGTTAAGTGATTTAAAACCGTTAATATTCAAGCGTTTAATTATTTATCTTGTTGAATTAGATAACTATGTTTACTCGTATAATGGCAGGTAAGAAAAGATAGATGATGAAATTACGAGAACGTGGGCGAAAGCGGTGAAGAAAACGGACGTGGAACGAAGAAACTATGAAGAAATCAAGAAAATAAGGATCGAGAGTGAAGCCCACCGTAGCTTACGGTACCCACCGTAAGCAACGGTGGGGATTGGAGAATTATAACTGCCGTAAGGCAGTTTTGTTTCACCGTCAGCTTTTTGGAAGCCACCGTAAGCTACAGTGGCCACCGTAGCTTACGGTGGAGGCGTCGCTGCACTCTGTAAGTGCCATATTTACTTGTATTTTGGACGGCTTTTGGTATTATTATCATATCTTTTCATCTAGAGACGACCCAAGGGCGATTTTTGGAGATTATTGATCAATTGTTAGTGTGGTAATCATCAGACACTTGTTTTTAATTCGTAAGACAATTATAATTGAAGGGATGATGAACCGAATCAAGCTCGGCTAAACTCCTTCGTGTTTTCCATCGGATTGTAAGGTTTACTATGTTTGTTTGGTTGAATGTTTAGACAATTTATGAGATAATATTTGATCTTATTGATTTCGTTATTATGGTGTTTGTGTATTGGTTGATAGATTGTTAGTTTATCGATTTAGTGTTATAAACCGTCAGTTCTTGGTGCTTTAAGTAATCGAGATTAATCGGGGAGGGATTTAGGGTTGGATAAACTAATTGGTTTTTGAGTGATTACCTTGCACTGTATAATCCAAGTACTTGATCTTCAATTATCGCAATCGTTTACATAAACACGAACTTTATTTATTGTTCATCTCAGTTAAACATTAACTGTAACACTCATAGAAACCTGAAACCGAGGGAAGTCATATTTTCTCATATTGATTAAAACTCTTTTAATTGCTTTAGTTCTTTTTTCTATTCAAATCAACAACAAAATCATTGAATTTAATTTGTGCACTTAGTTTAATATATTTTAATTATAAAGCTACTTATTAACGCATTTTCCACAAACTCCCTGTGTTCGATATCCGATTACCGCTATCTAACTAATTGTATTCGGTTTATTTTTGAGTGAGTCTTCAACATCACGTTAATTTCCACATCATCATTGCATGGCTGGAGTTTGACATTATTCTCAACAGATAAAACCACACGTTGACTTATGAACTTGAAATTTGTAATACAAATTGTTTTTTGATTGGGAGAAGGTTACAATGGAACTAGCTATAACTAATGAACTTATAGTATGTCTATGCAGAAAATAACATAAATATTGGAGACATAACAAAGAATTACTTATCCGTATCGTTCGTTATTAGTTATATGTATGCATATATTTTTAATTTTGTAAAATTATTTATACGTCATTCGTCATTCGTCTTTTTAAAACCATCCAACCATTGGGAAAATAAGGCAGACTGTAAGACAGTTGGTTCCATGACATTTATGGTAATGAATACATTAGCCTAACATCTGCTACTGATGTTAAGCAAACAAGATGTAGAGTGATATTGCCAAATCGTTGGTTATCGATTTATGATATATGTGGCAGTCTATATACATTCACCTAAGAATCTTCTTGGCAAACTCCTTTGAAACATAGGTGAATGAGTTGGTTCAAGAAGACGTTTATGTTTGTGTTCCACCACCGTGTGAGATGAGGGAATATTTCGATATCCGTTATTCACTTGGTAAACCCCCTAATATAGTACAAAGTCAAAAGGTGAAATAGGAAACGTGCCTAACAAACCTAACAAACTGATAAATACAAACTACAAGATAATACAATTAATATAATTATAATAAACCAATAATATCTCAAGATATTATTGATTAGCACTCCCCCGTGAGCCGTAGTTGACCGAAGGCACAAACAAAATCGAAGACGGGTGAATAATTGCTTCTGTAGTAAAAATATCCGGATATTGATAGCGGGAATATGTAACACACGTATGTCTCTGATTCTAACTTTGTCGCGAACTAAATGGATGTCAAGCTCAACATGCTTATTTCGTTGGTGTTGTACCGAGTTATCAAAGAGGTATACAACGGAGATGTTATCACAATATACAACAATGGCATCGCGTACAGGGGTATGAAGTTCAAGCAGAAGGTTTCGGACCTAACTTGTTTCAGTTACTATGTTTGCGACTCCCCTATATTTTGCTTCGACTGGTCGGTTGTCGTTTGGAAGACCAGGAAATTAGATTGTTGCTGAGAAAGACACAGTATCCGGACCTAGACCGACAAGAGTCGGGACAACCACCCTAATCCGTGTTGGAATAAGCGGTAAGTTTCAAGGACTTGGATGGTGAAATTTGAAGGCCACAATGTAACGTACCTTTAATGTAGTGAAGGATACATTTCAGAAATTGAAGATGCGGCTCCCTTGGATCGTGCATAAAAAAGCATATTTATTGTACTGCGTATGCAAGATCGGGTATAGTAAAAGTGAGGTATTGCAAAGCTCCTGCAAGACTTCGATACATAGAAGGAATAGTGATCGGTGGCACTTAGCTTGGAACCAATTTCAACAGGGGTGGTAATGGGTTTGCAATTCGACATGTCTGCCCTTGATAAAATATCCATAACATATATGGTTTGAGAAAAAAATAAACCATGGTTCTTTTCAACAGTGATGCCCAGGAAATGGTGAAGCGAGCCTAGATCGCTCATCTTGAATTCTGAAGATAACAACTTGATATGTCATCTACGTAAAGTAAAAGATAGACCATTTGGTTCCCATTTTTGTAGATGAATAGTGATGTGTCTCAAACGCTACTTTTGAAACCACACTTTGTAAGGAAATCGACAAAACGGTGGTACCATGCTCTTGGAGCTTGCTTCAAGGCGTAGAGTGATTTTTCAATTTGCAAACATATTTTCGCATAGTGGCATTTACAAAACCTGGTGGCTGAAACATATAAACAGTTTCCTTCAAATTTCCATGTAGAAATGCGTTTTCAACGTCTAATTGGCGAATCGACCATGATCGAGAGACGGCTAAGCTAAGGATCGTCCGAATTGTCGTGGGCTTGAAAACCGGACTAAACGTATCATCACAACGATGCCTACTGTCTGACTTTTACCATTCACAACTAGTCGAGCCTTATATCGTTCCAATGTACCATCCGATATATATTTATGCTTAAACAACCACATGCATCGGATAATCGGAGCATATACATGTATCAAAACTAATTTCCTTGTATTATTTTCCAATACAACTTTATATTCGTTAGACATTGCATTTTTTTAGTTTGGATCGTTTAATGCGGCTAGGTGGGACTTGGGAAGAGGTTGTGGTGGGGGTGATGAAGGTTAGGATGGGGCTGTAGGAAAGGTATTGGAATCGGATGTGGGTGTGTATTGTGGTTTTGTTCGATTGTCAGTGGAGTTGAAAGTTGGATGAAAGGTATTGGTCTTGGATGGTGTAGTGAGTTGGGCCAGTGTAGAAGTGTGAATAGGGGTAGAGAGCTGGGCTGGTCAAGTAGAAGAGTGTGTGGTTTGAGAAGATTGCATGTTTGGGCTGTTAAGGTTCGGTTTAGGTGGGCCGGTTTGTGGATTTATAGATGGCTTTGGGAGAATGATAATGGTTGGGTGAAAAGTTTTGGAGATGGTACAATGAATGAATGATCGGGGGGTGTAAATGGAAACTCTTTTTAATCAAACATGACGTGCCGAGAATATATTGTTTTGACCGTGGCAATTTCTAAGCATTGATAGCCACAATAATTTGTTGGGTACCCGAGGAAAATGCATAGGAAGGTACGAGGTTCAAGTTTGTTGGTTTGGGTCGCGTAGTGTTTGGGTAGCACGCACAACCAAACACATGAAGGTGTTCATAAGTTGGTTCACGAAGATATAGAGCGGATGTTGGGGATCGATTTTGGAGAGGTGGGGTGGGAAGAACATTATGTAGATAAGAAGCCATGTGAAGAGATTCAACCCAAAACGTGGAAGGGAGTGAAGCATGAATTAATAATGTAAACATAATCTCGTTTAGACGGAGAATCATCCGTTCGTATTTGCCATTTTGTTGAGATGTATGTGGGCATGAGAAACATAATTGAGTGATTATTTATTCCCGCCCATATGATATTAGAAAGATTGTATTTTCATTTTGAATTGAGTTTGAACAAAAGCATGAAAATGGGCAAATTTAGTGAATGTTTCAGACTTAAATTTTAGAGGATAAACCCATGTCTATTTAGTGAAAGCATCCACCAAAACCATATAATATTATATCCCGCATGACTTGAAATAGGAGAGGTCCAAAAATCACACTGTAAAATAGCAAATGGCACCAAAGTATTAGAAACCGAATCCGAAAATGGTAATCGTATATGTTTCGACAATTGACATGAATGACAAACGAAAGGAAATGACTGTTTATTTCAAGCAATAAATTTATTTAAATGTAGAAACTCCATGATGGGTTGACCCGGGTTTCCAAGTCGGTTTTGCCATGAAGGAGACTCTTGAGCGGAATCAAAACAAGCAGTAGTGGTGGAACCATTGTTGGTGAACGGGTAGAGGTGACCCGAACTATTGTGACGACTTAGGATCATCCCATCCTTGAAATCCTTCACATAAAATCCAAATGGGTCAAATTCAAAAGATGTCCAATTGTTAATATTAAATTGTCGGACATAAATAAGGTTATTTATAATATTGGGTTTATAAAGAACAAATTTTAAAGTATACGGTTTGGATATTGGCGGTACCCGATCCAAGTATTGGAATTTTTTTGCCATTTCCTACAAATATTGACGATATTGGTGAATACGAGGAAAAAGTATCGAGTTTACTTGGATCATAGGTCGCATGAGATGTAGATCCGGAGTCCAAATGCCAAGGGTCATTCGGTTGTTCCATAGTCATAGTTTGAAACGCAGCAGCAATCGGAGTGGGCTCCATTGCTCGGACAGGTTCACTTGAGTTGTAGAGGGACCAGATCTGTTTACCAATATTTCGGTGAGCTTGTTTGGGCTTCCATGGTTGGGCCCATCCTTGAGTTTGAAACGAACACGGAGGTGGGGCTAATAAGTAGGGATGGCAATGGGTCGGGTTTAGGTATTCCCAAATCCATACCCCGTTATTAAAGTCCATCCCAAACCCGCCTGGTTTTAATTGGGTAATTACCCGTCGGGTTTCGGGTTTTCCCATCGGTTTCGGGTTTTCTATTGGGTTTTGATAAAATATCCGTCGGGTATACCCGACCCAAAACCCGCCGTGTTTTGACAAAATATAACTAATCGATTACAAAGATGGTTACCATAAAGATTAAATATCTTAAATAATTAACATAACCAAGTTTCGACAAATAAATTATTTGAAATATAGTATATTTATAATATAATAATCTATATCGGGTACATCGGGTATATAATCGGGTAAATGGGTTTATGCTATCGGTAATCGGGTCGGGTAATCGGGTATATTAAAAATCCCAAACCCGTCCCAAACCCGCGAAAAATTTAAAACTAATCCCAAACTCGTCCCAAACCCTAATGGGTCGGGTATTACCCGTCCCATTTACGTCGGGTTTTGGGTTTTCCCATCGAGATCGGGTTTCTTTGCCATCCCTACTAATAAGGAGCAGTGGGCCAATACGGATATGGAGGTGGTTGGACAACAGGGTTGGTCGTAGGCGACTGAGTTGGTGGTCCAGAACCACGTGTATTATTGGGTTTACCCGTTCTTGGGTGTTCACGCTTACCAGAGTTGTTATTGGGGCGGCGTTGTGGAGGGGTAGGCCCACTGTTATTGGTTTCCCGTGGAACAATGGCTGGGTGGCGCTCAGTGACTGCAGATGCTACAATGGGTGTTGGAACTTGTGTCTCGCGAGCATGTTGACGTAGCATCTCCGGTTGCAACATGCTACACGTATTCTCCCATGATGGGAGAGTTTGGTTTAGAAACGTGGCCACAGTATCTTACTCCGGTGGAAGACTACATACGAGTTGAAGAACCCGTTGTTGTTCAGTAACTAGCGAATCAACATCAGCAAACTGATCCGCGAGTTCCTTGAGACTTTGGCAGTAAGCTTCAAGTAAGGGCATGGCTTGGCTTTGAGAGATAAGTTCGTAAACTCGTGTTCCAAAGCAGCGGCTCGTGACCCCTTGTTGTTGAGGAAAATTCTGTTAACACGATTCCAAGTCTCGAGAGAAGTGGACTCATGTCAAGGACCCGAACAAGCAGGTCATCAGAGAGGGTCCCATAAATCCATTGGAGGACCACCACATCGATCTTCATCCAGGAGGGGTAGTCTGCATGTGTCTTGGCAGGGGCGTACCGTCGATGTGATTCTTCACATCGTAACCTCTGGCAAGGAGCTGGAAAAGTTTTACCTAGGAGTAAGAGACCTTCACTCCATCAAGAACGCGGGCCATATTTTGGATGTTAATGATGATGTAAATGGGGTGTAAGGCTTGTGATTTTGAGTCTGCCATGACTGGAAAATTGAGTGGTCTGATGGTAGGATTAGGGATAGCGACAGAAGGAAAGTTTCAAACTGCAGAGGATGATACCATGTGAGATGTGGGAATATTTTGATATCCGTTATTCACTTGGTAAACCCCTTAATATAGTACAAAGTCAAGAGGTGAAATAGGAAATGTGCCTAACAAACCTAACAAACTGATAAATAAAAACTACAAGATAATACAATTAATATAATTATAATAAACCAATAATATCTCAACACTGTGTTTTGTTGGGGATCGTGTGCACATATTATTTCCAACAAAACTCCCTCTTGAGAAAAATAAAAGAAAATCATCCGATTTGAGGTGAATTCTCCACCGTTACCACATTGTATCTTCTTAATTTGCTTCCCAAATTGTGTTAGCACCCATCCTATGGTGAAATTCAATAAACACTCACTTGTATCGCTTTTATGTTTAATGAGATAAGTCCACACCGCCTACTAAAATCATCAAGAATTGTCAAAAAGAAACTAGCATTTGAGGTAATAGGTTTGCGATATTTTCCCATGCGGCTGTTTTAAATCAAAACAAGCATTAGTTTTAATAAAACGTTTTGGAAAAGACAAACGAGTAAATTTAGCTTTATTACTAAGGTTAAAACATGTATTCTTAAAAAATCAATTTGATATAACTTATCGTATGAGGCATGACCCAATATTTTGTGCCCAAACTTATGCGTCTGTCTTTGACATCTTAGCATTTCTTTCTTTGACCACCTAGCCCATGCGATACCATTCACACGTTTACCCACTCCAATTATGTTCATTGAATGTAAGACTTACAATAAAAATCAGGGAAGAAGCTCTCAACACACTGAGGATCATTTGCTAACCGACCAACCAAAGCAAATTACAATTGAAATCAAGTATATATAAGTTTATAATTATTGTCTAGTTTGTTAAGATGCTTTCACCCATAGCTTTAACAGATATTGACATAGTTAGGAATCATAACTGGTGCTTCAATTGTGCACTCGGTGTAATTTTCAAGTAGGTTAAGTGTGTGGATTATATACTCGCTTGATCTGGAGTCTATAATCCACTTGTCATGCTGTTGTAACTTACCTACCATAAACTTCAAACTCTAGTACATAAATCATTATATTTTTCAAGGGACAATAGTAGAATACCAATAAAAAACTACACAAACATATCTCTAAACAAAATACATAAATATAAAAAGGAAATAGAAGTTAAACGAGACGATATATAAGGTTCCGTAAATTTTATGGGGTGTCTTAGAGAAGATTTCAAATAATCATTACTTTATTATTTATTAATAAGTTGGTCTTATCATACATCCTATTTGTGTTGGTATCAAATGTGTATTTGATTTCGAGTAGGACTAGGCCAAAGGATATCTATACAAGCCTTTGGTATTTGATGTAAGTTAATTAACTTTTTAGTTCGTCCTGGGATCGAAGGTATTTGTTTGTCAATTAACATTTTGGCGTGTTAAATTTAGTTGATTGCAATCCAAGTATTTTGTTTTCTATATGTTTGTACCGCAAAGGGGTAATTAAAGGTGTGCAATCAAAATTACTTCCAAGTCCTAATATGGTCCTATGTTATCTTTGTTTGACTTAGGGTAACAACAGGAGAGGTTGATTTCTAGTTTGGGTTGTGATAGTACTTGTGAAACTCTCCTGGCCGTTTAACACTAAATAAAGAGGAGATTGTTTTTTTAAACGTCTAAGTATATTAATAAAATAAGACTAGCAATGTGACTAGACTTAAAAAGACACCCAGTTACAACAAACCCACCCAATTACCCTATGTTGTCTTAAAATGAAAAATTACACCACGCCTCCTAATATATATTACCATCAATTTCATTCTACCCAAACGTCTTACCCAAAAAAGCGATAAACTCGAATTAAACCTCAAACTCAATAAATTCACATAAGATGACTTTAGGAATGATTTTCAAGAATTAATGGGTCGATTTGTTTTGAAAATAACTATTTGGAATCTTCCTTTGATAGACCATACCTTCTATATAAAAGATTTTTTCTTTTACTTTTTTTAGGAAAACCAAAACTACGCTGATGATGGCTTCCTCCCTGCTGCGCCTCACAAGGTCCTTCGTCCCTTCCGTCCAGCGGCCCTAGCTGTCTCTGCACATCGTCAACTCAACATTCACAGCATACGTCAGCATTCAACAAACACCACTCAAACAAGGCAGTTTTCGTCACCGTCAGAGGACGCGCCACCACGTACTGGTTTGCTTTTTAACCAGTGTTTTAAAAACCGATAAATACAGGCCGGTTCAACCATTCCCTGTAGGTATATAGAAATAGTTCTACCGACTTGACTTGAAGTTTAAACCTCCGATAAAAAACGGTTAAACTGTCATACCAGTTTTTTAAGCCCCATTTAAGTTGCAAATTGCCAAAAAAATTGGGGGGCCGAGCTAATGTTTTTTAGTTTTTACCAATTTTTTAACTTAGCTAAACTTTATTTTTATTTTTATTTTTACCTAGCAGCCAGCGATTTGATTTTAACTTTTTATTTAATATTGTACTTGATTATTTTTTGAGTTGAATTTATATTTTATAGAATTTAGTTTTATATGGTTGAACCACCTGGTTTATAAAACATGGTTTTTAACCTGTACGTAATATCTATTTTATAAGTTGAATGAATTCCTTAATATCTTTTTCAACTTCAGTTAGATTTGATCTATGGTTCCTAGCGTCTCAAATGCAAATAATGTCCGGAGTTCCTTCAATGCTATTAACGATGAAGAGGTGACCGTAAGCATCCCCGGAATGGAGAAGATGGCTACTGATATGGGCCCGCGTGTAACGTTACAAATGCCAAAGTTAGGGGAATATCAGGAAGCAGTTTTTCCTAACTATTTTTTTGAAGACGACAATTTGCTCCTCATCTTCAAAACCAGTAAAGAAACCCACCTTGCAGCCATCAAATTCCTGGAGAACGTTCAACACATGTTTAGTATACGGGGATTTTCAAATGGAACGACGGATATAACCTTTTTAGGATCTCTGGAAAACACTAATTTCCTTGACCCCTTTGTTATTCATCGTCCTACACCTTACTGTGGTAATTACTATCCCAATAATCAATATCTTAGCGGTGCAAAGGCTCACGAGTTGTTTTTCAAGCTTGAGTTCGGCTGTTTTATTATTTTATACACATTTATAAACTTATAAACTATTAGGTATCTTATGATATGCTATTGAAATTCTACAACCGTACGTATGCTTATTTTGTGAATGGTTGCTTTCAGTTGCATTTGATCGGTCGTTTCTAGGAAAGAAACTTTGTGAAATAATAGCTAACTCGGGGGTGAAGAGTAAGTCGTTCATAGTGTATAAGAAGGATACAGATGAAAGCATGTACATAAAAGGGAATATGCCTAGAGTGGAGAAGATTGTGGTAAATAAGGAAGGTTTGTGTGTGTCGCTAAACATGCCCGGTTTCGAGTTAGAGGATGTGGAGTCGGGTTTTGAATATGACACGTTCATTATTGAAGGAAAACGAGAGAACGAGCATTATATCGCAGGGATACGTGTATCAGAGGGTTTTAAGAGGGAGCGTGATATGATCAAGAGAGAGATGCAAGATGGGCTGTTTAAGGCAACTCTTCCCCATGCTAATGTTAACAGGCTCGCGTTCAGTGCGTATCGCTATATAATTAAGAGATACGGAAGCTAGCTTTATATATCTTAATGTAAGTTTTGATCCGCTTGATTTCTAAGAAGTAAACCAGCAGCCTTATACAACATTCATGTATGATTATTACGTCTTTTTAGCGTGATTTTGGTGGATTAAATTGCTTTATTTAGCTGCTGATTATGGCGTATAAAGCACCAATTACTCATTAATGGATTAATATAGCTTTTGGTAACAAGTCAATTTAAAAACTTTAGCTAAAGGTGAAAAACTCAAACTGGGCTAAAAGTCTTATCAAAGTCTATTTTAACCTCCTGAATCGTTTCGATTTAGAGATGCAGATTAAGATTATATTTTGTAATCATAAATGGAACACATATAAAATCAGACAAAATACTGTTTTCTGGACACCTAAGCAACTGCAAGCGTTTCAAGTCAAACCTGTTATCCAACATGTTAGGACTCTAGACAATGTTTGCAACAACCTGATATCAAAATTAAATACGAAGATGAGTAACACAAAGTGAAACGTGTATAAACCGGAATATCACCAAAATATCTTACATTTATGAATTATGAATAACACAAACTAACCATTATTGTTGTTCGTCATTTAACCGTTGAATCAGTTGCTTCAAATAACTGTCCCTGACCATCCACTATATAAGAGGTATTGCCACTTCTGGATATAATGTGAAGGCATATGTTGTGTGGAGGTTGGACGTAACAAGGCATACCAGGAAGCCATCTCTGATCAATGTAATATAATAAAATCAGGTTTGGACTTTTATGCTTGTTTTAGTATCAATTCGTTGGGAAGTTAGAAAAATCAGGTGTCGTGATAATCAAGCTATTTTAATTTTGAAGTTAGATTCGAATTAGATTTTAAAAACCCGTTCAAAAACATCACAAGTATATCTTTTTGGATAGTTAAAAATCAACACCATGGGAGCTTGAACTCTTGCTGGCTTTTAATTTTCCATTTTTAGATAATGTTCAAACTAGAATTTGTTTGTGCATAGAAAAATAATCAAGTGAGATGATCAAAAACTCAAAATAAACTACCAACATTCCAATTCGTTACATAGTATATGAAGAAAATAAAGATGACAATTATTTTCAGTGTAAAACTGAAAAACAAACAAAAGATAGAAAATGTATAATCAAATGAATGTTTACATTAATAAAGGATTGACTCGAATTACCGAAAGAGTATACATCTACGTTTAATCCCCTTTTATAGATGATTTCACTAAAAACACACACTTAAACTGACACCTAGAACATGCGGCAAAATTTCTTCTGCTAACTTGCTAAAAGCTTCTAATAAAATGTTAAGGGTTCCTTCTATACCAATTAATAACTTTACTTTTCTCAAATGTAGCGGTGTTTTCAAGCCCTAGGAATCCATACCAGTCGAGTTGACCATCGACTATTTTCTTTTGGGAGTGTGTAGCCGTGTTATCCAGCCCGAGAACTCCAAACCAGTCTGGTTGACCATCAACTCCTGAGCCATGGAAACAGATATTGTGCTTGTTGGGCAAGTAGCTTTGCCTCAACATAGTCTTGTTGCTCAAATTTTAGCTCAGCTGTTTCCTTCAACTGAAATTGCATATCCAAACAAATTAGAATTCACATATGAATCAACTCTACTTTTCAAACTCTACATAATGTAAATTAAAGAAAAAAAATCAACAAAAAAAATTCAGATTTATTTTCTATGTATCGTGAAATCAACAAAGTTTTCCAGAAAAAGAATAATCACGTAATGAAACTCTTGCCTACTAAAAAGTGATAAATGTTTATGAGATTACAGATAAAAAAACGAAAAAAATAAAAACCTTCAGATCGACATTTGATCTATTAGTAAACAAGAATACGTATGGATATCTCTATGAACAATCAACATGTTATGATCAACGTATGCTGTACGCACCCTTCAACAAACAAATTAAAACAGTCGTCAGAAGAAAATATATATGCATAAGAAGAGATGAGACCAATAACTAAAGAACAGAGACAAAAACTGCTTACAACACTGAATCCGATGTTTCTCCCTTCTGGAGAAGTGACAGAACTAAAGAACTGATCATGGTAGACGGCGGCTGTCTGTATGATTTTCCGAATGAACCTAGCCAAACATTCCTATATATACAGCTGGCAATGAACGTATGGTAAACCCTAACCCTATGGAATTTTAATGTGTGAAAATAAAATAATACAAATTTAAAATTGGATTTTTTTTTAATTGGGCTTTTGTCCGGTCAACTTTCTATAAAATAAATTAAATTATATTGATCAAATAAAACACATCAACGTCCAAGAAATTAAATAAATAAAACATATCAATTTCGCGATACACAACATTGACTTATTTTTGAACATAATAAGAAAAAAATATAACAAAATTGTCCGTGTTGCGACGTTGTTGCATTGCTTGTGTAATTTATAGAAAAATATAATAAAAGCTGGATATACGTACATACTCATATTTAAAATAAAATCTACGATAACATCCACACTGGCTCCAAATAAAACTCCTATTGGATATATTCCCAGTGTGGGGTCAACTTGTCATACATATAAATTTGCATGACCTAATCAATAAACGAAATTCCATATTTTCTCTTTAGGTAGTGAGTTACTATGCGATCGAAGAGAAAGTTTAAACGTGGTGGAAAATTTTAACGGTACAAATTTAAATGGTTTGATAAGTCATCTTCCTATTCGGTAGTGGAAAGGTAATTCGGTCGTATCAAAGTTCATTGGTTTGAGACGATACAGAAGTTGACTTTATTGGTCAAAAGATTATTATATTGCAGAATATGTATAAGGAATGGTCTGTTGATGCAGCTGACTAGATCTGTCAGGGTTGTTAAAACCAAGATACAACAGGCTATTGCTGCAAAGGGGAAAATCAGAAACTTTGTACTGAATTTTGTGGAGAATGTGATCCAAATGTCAAACTGCTTATTCTTAGAAGCTTGGTGCTGGTCCATTTTCTTATCCTTAAATGATCACGATTAGGGAACAATCTAGTTTGTGATATGCTGATGATGCCATGGATCAGCGTCAAAATATTACAGGGTAGCAGTTCGGGTTGACAACAGGGGTATTTCTGGAATATTTGATTGTGGCAGATTCCGTTTCGTGCAAAGGGTATTTCGGTCACTATTGGGAATTTTCCGTATATATATCAGTTTTTATTGGGAATTCAGATCAAACCTGATAAGATTATAGCATGATAACAGTTGGTTATTTTTACGGATCATGTTTTGGGTAAAATTCAAGATTGGATAAAGGGGCATTTATGGAATTTGCTTCATTCAACATCGGCTCTTCATCTTCCAACATGAGATGGGCTTCTTGGTCCTTCACTTTCTCCTTGTCTTTTCATCTTATGCATTCGTATTCGTATGCAAAGTATATTCACCACATTCATAGCATTTGAGCTCGCTTTTGTCATTGTTTTTTTGACTCGTACTTCTTCCACGTCCTCTTTCTTCTCTGAAAGAGCCTCAACCTCAACCACGATTTTGATCACCACGCCCTCTTCCATAATTGTTTGAACTTGCCATCAAGAGATTTCCTTGATAACGATCTTCCATTTCGTCTTGACTTTTGAGTCGTTCTTCAAACGCCTTTACTCTTCCTACCATTTCTACAAATGGCATCGTATCTATATCTTGATATTGTTCGATAGAGGCCACAATGATCAACCCCGCTTTGAGACCATGTTGAAACCCATAAGCAAAAATATCCCTGTTCAGAGTATCCCTTACTTGACAGGTCTCCCGGCACGTTCGGGCCCTTTCATAAACCAACTTGAAGCCATCAGTCACCAATATCCACTCTCGATCCCCCGGACACGAGCCATTTCTTCTTGCAGCCCCACATGCTCCTGAAAAAGGCGTTCATTTTCTTTACCCAACTCTTAGATAACCTGATCTTGCTGGTCCAACCAGCGTCAACTTGCTTCTTGAAATCCTCATATTTTGCTTGTTCTTGGTGTAGGGAGGTTTCCAATTGATGAATCTTGACAAAGGGAGGGGAGGCTTCAAGCTGAAAACAATGACAAGATAAAAATTCATGAGCAAGAACTGGAAAAAAAAGGACAAAAAGAAAACGTAGGAGGGACACTAACCTCGTTTGGTCTTTCTTGAGCCACCTTCAAGTTAGAACAGATGGCCTCAAGCTCGGTTACCTTTCACGGGCAACGGAAAGGTCAGTTTTTAACTAGACAACCTAATCTTTTGAAGCTTTCAAACCAGCCTCTAAACATGACACCTCGAGTTTCTTCTTTTCTGCAAGGACAACTTTCTTCCTCAGTTCCAAAATCTTTTCCCCATCTTTCTCCAAAGACCTCCTGAGCCTGGCTCCTATGAAAGAGACGGTTACCATCGATCACTGCTTGACGAGTAGCAGCCCCCAAGATTAAAGTGCCGTATAAATAAGTCCCAAACTCACCCACAAGGGTGTCAACATTCAAGGATTGAAGATGATCATAATCCACAGGAGGAACGACCGCAGTTAAGAAATCATGAGCTAATTGAGGGGTGTTGATAGAGGCGCCTACACTCAAACCCCACTTGGTAACAAAGATATAGCCCGGGGAGTTGAGTGTACTTAGAGTACTCGGGGAGTACTCGGAAATGGTAAATATAAAGAAACTTAATTTTTAGAGATTACATATATGTCAAATATCGTAAGTTTACTAATATTTATAACAAATTAAGTGAATATCAATATACATAAGTCAAATATATTTTTAAAACTAAATTATTCTTAATATTGCTAATCATTAATTAAAAAAATGATATATTTTTCTTTAATATTACAAAAATATGAATTATGTTTTATTTTTTAAGTCAAAATTGGCCCAAGTCGACCGAGTACACATGATTCTGGTTGAGGTTGACCAACTTTGATCGATTCTTAGTAACTAGGCGGAGTTAAAGAAACTCCCCTCGGCGCCGTACCTAGTAGTGAGTACTCGGGGAGTACTCGGCCTTGTAGACCTACTTTTACAACAATGATTCTATTCACGATGTATCTAGTTAGCTTGTGGATCTCTTTAATGTATGTTTGGGCCGAGGCCATGTAATGTTGAGCCCATTGGTCCGGTGATAATACAAAGAGGCTTGACATGCCTCTCCTATAAATAGGAAGGCATACCCATGCACTCATTAACCTTTTCAAAAAAACTTAATCTTATCCTCTCACTAACTCTCTCCCTACTCCCTCTTATTTACCATTTTGAGTAATAATATACACAAACAAGATCTGTTGCTTACTAGTGATTTCCGCTAGCTAGTAAGTGAGATTGATTCAAGAACTAGTTGTTTCATCCATTCTTAGAACCTACAATTGGTATCTCAGCTTTCGACTATACTTGTTGTAGTTCTTGGGTCACAACCTTAAATTTTGGTCTTGTTTATGTGTTTAAGATTCGTGTTCAAGTGTTAAAGTGGGACTTCGGGTCCATTTGTTGTTATAGTTGTGTTTGCAAGCTTGAAATAAGTATGTTGAAGTGTTACAAAAATCTTCGGGTTTGTTAAAAGTGTGTTCTTGTGATCTTGATAGTGTTTGGATTCAAGAAGATTGGGAGGTTAAACTTGAAAGTTTGTACGTGTTTTAAGATCTACAAAGTGTTCATAGAGTTTCTTAGTAGATTAATAGAGTTTCCATATTTAGCAAAAAGTGTACTTGTGTGAAAATACGTGCAAAAAGTAAAGTACCTTCTTTACTTTAAAAAAAAACTATCGAATCGAATATCAAACCAATCGAATCAAAAATTGAAACCATTCGAATCGAAGAACAAACAAATCGAATCGAATTTATATTCATTCGATTCGTTTTATAATTCGATTTGATTCAAATTTATGTTCAATTCGATTCGTGTATAATTCGATATGAATCATTTGAAAATTAGATTCGATGAGTTTCAGATCAGTTTTGAAACTTGATTCGATGCATTTTATAACTCGATTCGATCCGTTTCAAATTCGATCTGTTTTGTTGTTAATCTATTTTGTTATTAATCGACTATGGCAAACGGAGAGATGGTAAAGGATATGTCTAGCTAGTAAATTCGCCAAACTTGAAAAATTCCAGGGACAAGATTTCTGTCGGTGGAAGAAGAAGATGTATTTTCTTCTTACAACATTGAAGGTTGTCCATGTACTATCAACACCCATGCCTGAAGAAACCGAAAACGAGACGATGGACCAACAGCGCATGCGACAGAATTGGGAAATCGACAATTATATATGCCGGGGCATATTCTGAATAGGATGTCGACGCGCTGTTTGGTGCACCAGAACGCGGAATCCGCAAGAGAACTTTGGGATGCACCGGAAGCGAAGTATATGGTAAAGGAATCGTCTAGAAAATAATATCCTCGTAACAAATTTTAATTCGTATAAAATGGTAGATAGTCATCCGATTATGGAACAATTTAACGAATTGCTTCACATTTTCGGTCAATTTGCACAACACGAAATGCACATGGACGAATCCATTTTGGTGTCGAGTATTATTGACAAACTTCTAACACAGTGGAAAGATTTTAAAGACACACTTAAACATCGAAAAAAGGATTTAAGTCTTGTTCAATTGGGTAGTGATTTGAGGATTGAGGAATCTCTTCAGTCTCAAGAACCGATAAAGGGAAAGGAAAAATGGATGCAAATAAGTCATCTGTTAACATGGTTGAACATGTGGATAAGCCAAAGAAGTTTAATAAAAATTAGAAAGGAAAACGCAAGTTTAAAGGAAAATTTTATGATTTTAATAAGAAACAAAAACCGGGCATTTCAGGTGAGATTGTCGGTTGAAACCGAATGATGGAAACAAATAAGCATATGTTGTTGGGACAAGCGGGACCAAAAACCCGCCGGGTCAACAGGTAATTCTTTTACCGTTTTGGTTGACTTTATGTCAAATAATATTCCAGATTATAATTCCAACATATATTATATGTCTTACGTGACTGTATATGCAGTATGACTCAGTGGCGTGGTCGGTGGATTCCTGGGCTACAATCCATGTTTGTAAAGACCTGAAGTGGTTCGAGAATTTTAGGTCTATTGAAGATGATTCCGTATTACAAATGGGGAATGTTGCCACCGAACCCATCAAGGGCGTAGGAAATGTTACTATTATGTTTACTTCTGGAAAGAAACTTGTATTAATAAGTACTTTATGTACCGGGAATTTGAAAGATTTTAATATCCGGGATTGTATTAAATTGTAATGGGTTCAAACAAGTTATAGAATCCGATAAGTATTAGGGGTGAGCACGGTTCGGTTCGGTATGGTTATTGGGTGAAACGCAAACCGAAACCGAAGCTATCGGTTATTTTAGAATACCAACCGATCGGTTTTCATGTTAATCGGTTATTCGGTTTCGGTTATTTTTTGTTCTTTTTTTTGTGAGTAGAAATAACAATAAAAAAAGAATTAAAAAAATAGAGTACCTTATATATATATTGCATTCAAAATACAAAAATAGGCATGTGTTACATGGAACCAAAGAAATATAAAGTTATTAGAGTAGTAGAGTTTAGAATTTAACAAAGTTCTTAATAAAAAGAACACTAAAAGTCTAGCCTTCATCCATTATCTTATTCATCTTCAAAGTTTATACCCAATATTCATCATCTTCATCACCGTGAATGGTAGATTTTTTTGGCGTTTTATTTCCGGTCATAACATCTTAAAAAAACACGTAGAAAACATAGGTTCGATTAATCGGTTCGGTTTTTTCGGTTTTTTTAAAATGGATAACCAAACCTAAACCCAAAAATCGGTTTTTCGAAAACTAAAAAGTTAACCACCTGTTAATGCTTCGGTTCGGTTTTTTTCGATTCATTTTTTTTGTTGTTCGTGAAGAAGAAGGATGGAAGTATGAGAATGTGCATAGACTATGGTGAGTTGAACAAGCTTATGGTAAAGAATAGATATCCTTTGCCAAGGATTGATGATCTGTTTGACCAACTGCAAGGTTCAAGTTGGTTCTCACGAATAGATCTCAGATCAAGCTATCATCAGCTGAAAGTGAAAGAGATAAACATCCCTAAAACAGCGTTTTGGACACGGTATGGACACTACGAGTTCCTCGTGATGTCATTCGGTCTAACAAATGATCCTACAGCATTTATGGATATGATGAATAGGTGTGTCGGCCGATGTTGGATAAGTCAGTTATCGTCTTCATCGATGACATATTGATTTATTCAAAGAGCGAGTCTGATCATGCTGAGCATCTGAGAGAGGTATTGGAGACACTGAAGAAAGAAAAGTTATACGCTAAGTTTTCGAAGTGCGCGTTTTGGTTGCGAGAAGTTTAATTCCTAGGTCACGTGATCAATCCTGAAGGGATTATCGTGGACCCAACTAAGATTGAAGCTATAACGAATTGAAACACTCCACAGAATCTGACTGATATACGAAGCTTCTTAGGGTTAGCTGGCTACTATAGGAGATTCATCGAAGGTTTCTCCAAGATAGCCGCACCGTTGACCGGTATGACCCGAAAGTCGATAGTATTCAGTTGGGGTAAGTTTCAAGAAGGGGCTTTTCAGGAGTTAAAGAAGAGACTCACGCAAGCTCCAATCCTTGCTTTACCTTATGGTGACGAGGATTTGGTTGTTTGTACTGATGCTACACATCGTGGGTTAGGTTGCGTGTTGATGCAACGAGGAAAGGTGATAGCTTACGCGTCTAGACAGTTGAAAGTCCATGAGAGTACTTATCCGACACATGATTTAGAGCTAGCAGCAGTAGTGCATGCTCTCAAGATATGAAGGCATTACCTGTATGGTACTAAGTGTACTATTTATACGGATCATAAAAGTTTAAAGTACTTCTTCGAGTAGAAAGAGCTGAACATGAGGCAGAGAAGATGGTTAGAGTTGATAAAGGATTACAACTGCGATATTAAGTACTACCCTGGTAAAGCTAATGTAGTCACCGACGCGTTAAGCCGTAAGAATGAGGAAGTCCTTGCAACTGTGAAGTCATACCAGCTGATTATGAATTTAAGTCTTTTTGAAGAAATCATCAAAGTACAGTCGGAGATGTTAGTAGACGAAGGGTTAGTGAAGAAGGAGAGAGTTTACGGCCAGCAAGATGAGTTGATGGAAAACACTCATGGTGTTAAGACTAGATTTGACCGTATGTAGATTCCATGTCACGGTGATCTTAGGGGTTGAATCTTGGATGAAGCTCATAAATCAAGATACTCGATTCATCCTGGAGCTACAAAGATGTATCAAGATTTGAAAAGAGATTACCGGTGGCCAAGAATGAAGAATGATGTGGTGGAATATGTTAGCATGTGCCTAACTTGTTTACAAGTTAAGGCCGAACATCAGAAGCCTTATGGAAAGATGCAACCTTTGGAGATACCTGAATGGAAGTGGGAACACATCACCATGGATTTCATAACTAAGCTACCTCGTACAGCTAAGCATCATGATACCATTTGGGTGATAGTGGACCGAGTATACGTGTTTCTGGTTGTAGTTGACCAACTTTGATCGATTCTTAGTAACTAGGCGGAGTTAAAGAAACTCCCCTCGGCTCCGACCTAGTAGCGAGTACTCGGGGAGTACTCGGTTTTACAACAATGATTCTATTCACGATGTATCTAGTTAGCTTGTGGATCTCTTTAATGTATGTTTGGGCCGAGGCCATGTAATGTTGAGCCCATGGGTCCGGTAATAATACAAAGAGGCTTGACATGCCTCTCCTATAAATAGGAAGGCATACCCATGCACTCATTAACCTTTTCGAAAAACTTAATCTTATCCTCTCACTAACTCTCTCCCTACTCCCTCTTCTTTACCATTTTTAGTAATAACATACACAAACAAGATCTGTTTCTTTCTAGTGATTTTCGCTAGCTAGTAAGTGAGATTCATTCAAGAACTAGTTGTTTCATCCATTCTTAGGACCTACAATTGGTATCTGAGCTTTCGACTATACTTTTTGTAGTTCTTGGGTCACAACCTTAAATTTTGGTCTTGTTTATGTGTTTAAAATTTGTGAGTGTTAAAGTGGGTGTTATAGTTGTGTTAGCAAGCTTGAAATAAGTGTGTTGAAGTGTTACAAAAATCTTCGGATTTGTTAAAAGTGTGTGTCATGTGATCTTGATAGTATTTGGATTCAAGAAGATTGCGAGGTTAAACTTGAAAGTTTGTACGTGTTTAAAGATCTACAAAGTGTTCATCGAGTTTCTTAGTAGATTAATAGAGTTTCCATATTTAGCAAAAAGTGTACTTGTGTGAAAATACGTGCAAAAAGTACCTTCTTTACTTTAAAAAAAAAACTATCGAATCGAATATCAAACCAATCGAATCAAAAACTGAAACCATTCGAATCGAATAACAAACAAATCGAATCGAATCGAATTTATATTCATTCGATTCGTTTTATAATTCGATTTGATTCAAATTTCTGTTCAATTCAATTCGTGTATAATTTGATACGAATCATTTGAAAATTAGATTCGACATATCAGTTTTGAAACTCAATTCGATCCGTTTCAAATTCGATCTGTTTTGTTGTTAATCGACTATGGAAAACGGAGAGATTGTAAAGGATATGTCTAGCTAGTAAATTCGCCAAACTTGAAAAATTTCAGGGACAAGATTTCTGTCGGTGGAAGAAGAAGATGCATTTTCTTCTTACAACATTGAAGGTTGTCCATGTACTATCAACACCCATGCCCGAAGAAACCGAAAACGAGACGCTGGACCAACAGCTCATGCGACAGAATTGGGAAAACGACGACTATATGTGTTGAGGGCATATTCTGAACGGGACGTCGATGCGTTGTTTGATGTGCACCAGAACGCGGAATCCGCAAGAGAACTTTGGGATGCACCGGAAGCGAAGTATATGGCAGAGGACTCGTCTAAAAAAATATCCTGGTAACAAATTTTAATTCGTATAAAATGGTAGATAGTCGACCGATTATGGAACAATTTAACGAATTGCTTCACATTCTCAGTCAATTCGCACAACAAGAAATGCCCATGGACGAATCCATTTCGGTGTGGAGTATTATTGACAAACTTCCACCACAGTGGAAAGATTTTAAAGACACACTTAAACACCGAAAAAAGGATTTAAGTCCTGTTCAATTGGGTAGTGATTTGAGTATTGAGGAATCCATTCGGTCTCAAGAATCGATAAAGGGAAAGGAAAAATGGATGCAAATAAGTCATCTGTTAACATGGTTGACATGTGGATAAACCAAAGAAGTTTAATCAAAATCATAAATGAAAACGCAAGTTTAAAGGAAAATATTATGATTTTAATAAGAAAAAAAACCGGGCATTTCAGGCGAGATTGTCGGTTGAACCGAATTATGGAAACAAATAAGCAGATGTTGATGGGAAAAGTGGCACCAAAAACCTGTCGGGTCAACAGGTAATTCTTTTATCGTTTTGGTTGACTTTATGTCAAATAATATTCCAGATTATAATTCGAACATATATTATGTGTCTTACGTGATTGTATATGTAGTATGACTCAGTGGCGTGGTCGGTGGATTCCTGGGCTACAATCCATGTTTGTAAAGACCTGAAGTGGTTCGAGAATTTTAGGTCTATTGAAGATGATTCCGTATTACAAATGGGGAATGTTGCCACCGAACCCATCAAGGGCATAGGAAATGTTACTATTATGTTTACTTCTGGAAAGAAACTTGTATTAGTAAGTACTTTATGTACCGGGAATTTGAAAGATTTTAATATCCGGGATTGTATTAAATTGTAATGGGTTCAAACAAGTTATAGAATCCGATAAGTATTAGGGGTGATCACGGTTCGGTTCGGTATGGTTATTGGGTGAAACGCAAACCGAAACCGAAGCTATCGGTTATTTTAGAATACCAACCGATCGGTTTTCATGTTAATCGGTTATTCGGTTTTCGGTTTCGGTTATTTTTCGTTCTTTTTTTTTGTCAGTCGAAATTACAATAAAAAAAAGAATTTAAAAAAATAGAGTACCTTATATATATTGCATTCAAAATACAAAAATAGGCATGTGTTACATGGAACCAAACAAATATAAAGTTATATGAGTAGTAGTGTTTAGAATTTAACAAAGTTCTTAATAAAAAGAACGCTAAAAGTCTGGCCGAAATCTTCATCCATTATCTTATTCATCTTCAAAGTTTATACCCTATCTTCATCATCCATCACCGTGAATGGTAGATTTTTTTGGTTTTTTGTTTCCGGTTATAACATCTTAAAAAAACACGTAGAAAACCTAGGTTCGATTAATCGGTTAGGTTTTTTTCGGTTTTTTAAAATGGATAACCGAACCTAAACCCAAAAATCGGTTTTTATGAAAACTAAAAAGTTTACCACCGGTTAATGCTTTGGTTCGGTTTTTTTCGATTCGTTTTTTTGGTTATTCAGTTTTCGGTTTTCTGCTCACCCCTAAATTAAGTATGTATTATCTAAATATGGGATGTTTGTTGGTTTGGCTATTTATGTAATGGAATGTTTAAATTAAATATTGATGTTACTTTTACATATGAATTTGTATGTATAACATCGAAATCTAGTGACCCGATTGACAAAACTTCTAAATTATGGAATGCTCGTTTAGGACACGTTGATTATTTTAGGATGGTCGAAATGTCTAAAATGAATCTTATTCCGGCTTTTGATATGCATAACGATAAATGTCACACATGTAATTTAACAAAGATCACTAAAAAACCATTTTAAATATGTTAAAAGAATGTCTAGTAAATTAGAACTTATTCATTAAGATTTGTGTGATTATCACAATAAACCATCTTTAGGTAATAAAAAATATGTTGTGACATTGATGCTACTAGATATTGTTACTTGTTTTTGGTTCATACCAAGGATGAAGCATTAGAAAAATTTAAAGTTTTCAAACAAGAAGTTGAGTTGTTTCACGGGATTTTAATAAGAACACTTAGAACAGACCGAGGAGGTGAATACTATGACCGGTATATTTCCAATCTACTAGTATAATTCATCAGACCACAACGACTTATACACCACAACAGAATGGTTTCGCTGAAAGAAAAAATAGAAAATTAAAAGAAATGGTCAATTCCCTATTGTCTTACTCTGGCTTAAGTGATGGATTTTGGGGAGAAGCAATGCTAATGGCTTACTATATTCTTAATAGAACCCCAAACAACAAATATGAAACTACACCTTATGAGCTATAGAAAGGAAAATCCCCTAACCTATATTATATAAAGGTGTGTGGTTATAGGGCAGCGGTACATCTTACTGAACCCAAAAGAAAGAATCTAGGTGAAAGGGGAATTGATTGCATATTCAATGGATACGCTGAAAACTCCAAGATTATAGATTCTATGTCTTAGAACCAAATGACTCGGTGTTAGTAAAAACTGTTACAGAATCTAGAGATGCAATATTTGACGAGGAAAGATTCACATCAATTCCTAGACCAAGGGACATTAATCAAAATCTCTATAGTAGGGCCACTAACCCTACTATGAACGCATCTAATAAAAACAATGTTGATCCAAATGGTCAAGAAGAGACGGTCGGTGGTGTTGATAACACAAGTATTCCATTAGAACCAAGGAAAAGTGTTAGAACAAGAAATGCAAAGTCTTTTGGTCCTGATTGTCACCTCTACCTGGTGGAGGATCAAGAAATGAAGCTGAGCCTCAGTTTTAGTATTGCTACAATATTTAAGAAGATCCAAGAAGTTATATGTAACATCATGTAAATTTCGAGTTAAAAATGTCAAGTTTCCAAAGTCAAGGGACCAATCTTGCCAAATTCCAAACTCCGAGGTCTAAAAAGAAAATTCCGTATTCTTGTCCTATCGCGATATGCGACGGGACAAAGGACAAGCCCATCGCGTATCGCGACGGGCTTGGCCAAAAGATTCTAGAAGGTGTCAACAGTGATACGCGATCGCTGTTGAACCAGCGTCATTGCGTATCGCGATGACGTGGTCTGACACATCGTGACACGTGTGCCACGTGGCAGACGGTGGCACAATGTGTCGCCACGTGTCACAACATGGCAACGCGTCTGCCACGTGTCGCCACACGGCACAACGTCTGCCACATATCGGCACGTGGCATGTCTACGTGGTGACTCAGGCAGCCTACATCGCGATACGCGACGGGCTTTCCAAGGAGGCCTCGAAGTACGTGTCAAGATAAAGAGAAGCGTTGGTGTCTCGTTTTGCGTGCAAAGAAAAGAGTATAGAAGTTGAACAAGGTGATAAGGAACTTGAAGCGGCGCCGAAGTGCTGCTCAATTGTGTAGAGTTTGATAAGCAAAGAAAAGGTAGGCATAATGCCCGAATAAAATAATAATAAAATATTGATAAGGCTTAAAACCTAAGGTCGAGTAAATACTCGATACCTCGATAAATAAAAGAATAAATAACAAAGAAAATAAAAGAAAGAAATATAAAAGTATATTCAAATACATGTGTGGATATATATAAATCTTTGTTATAAATATTATTTAAGTATAATGAGTATTCTTAAATAATAAAGAAGAAAGATATACATTTCTTAGAGAAGAAGAAACGTAGGGTTTTATGAATAAGATATCTATAGGTTATTTTATAAAGAATGATATTTTAAACTAAAGGTTTAAAAAGAAAAGAAAAGAGATTACTTTATAAACTAAAGGTTTTAAAGTAAATCGAGTTGGCGGATATAAAATTAAGACTAAAGGTCTTAAGCCGGATTGTATATCAGACTAACAAAAAGTTGTACTCGTACTATAGGTGCGAGATAGCAAGGGAAAGAGCCACAGACGGTATTGGAAGCCGATCCCAATCAAAAGGTGAATACACCCCAACCTTTTCAAACTTGTATTCAAACGAGTCAAATGTGTTATGCGAAAAGAATTACATGAGACTACGTGTCTCTAAAACGTTTATAAATGAGAGTAAAAACCAAGCTTTCAGGCTATAGTTTACGTTTGTCTGGATCCTTACATATGAGGTAAAATGCGATGGGCACATCGCACCATGCTTGGTCACGACCTCCAGCCACGATGGGCCGGATCTATGTACGTTCGAGTGAGACTGACCATGTGTATGTCTATGGTACCTAAGTAATGTCTAACGCTGCGGTGTTTGCTGAGGTGCTATGAGTAGAGACTTGAGTTTATAAATTGTATTGTTTTATAGCTTGATTATTCCTAGCCACGATGGGCCGGACCTAAGTTATGTCTCGAGGGGTAATCAAGAGAAAGAAAATATTTTTAGCGTCAACATATTCACCAGCATTCGTTGCTGACGTATTTTCTAACATTTTGCAGGTAACCAAGATTAGGGCTTGAAGAACGAAGTGCTCAAAAATCCGATGGCTCGGATATTTTGTTAAACATAATTATAACTTATGGTGGTTTTGTAAACTTATAAACAAGTAAACTTAAATTAGACTTTTGTCTCATCTTTTGTAACGTAAATATTTACAACTTAAATCCACATGTTTTATAAGACTTCCGCTAATAACTCGTAACTCTGATTTATTTACAAATGTGGTACCAACTGTAGGTCACACTCCTAGTCTTTAGATGGGGGTGTGAAGGTTGGTATCAGAGTCATCGATCTTAGCGAATTGGGTATTAAAAAGATAATACCCAAGATTTGATCCAAGCATAGGAAAATATTTTACTTGTTTATTTAAATAGGGATAAGATTGGCTGGTAACCCTTTCTTTCCCTCTCCTCAATCTAAACCACCTAATTTAGATGTCTTTCAAGAAATTAATGGAGTATTATGATCGTGAAGCAAAAAGAGCAAGAGAATACTACAAATTCGCAAAAGACGTCATGAGTGAAGATTATTATGAGGCTTTCTTCAACCGAGACCAATACATTGAGCGAACCTAGCCAATATACTTACCTAGAACCGAACATTGTCTAATTAACTTACCTGATAGTCACCCATACAAAGAAGAGATCCCCCAAGACACTCAAGTTACCACCCATCAACAATACCCATGTATCAACCATCTGAAGTACCGATGTATTATCCTTCTGAAGTTCCCACCAATCAACCAACTGAAGTCCCGCCGTATTACCCATCTAGAGGTTCAACATACCTATCGCCGAATCCTCACCCTTCATACGCCTTCCTCTCCAACCGACAATAAAAGAGGAACCAAGAACTCCTTCTGTCACACCCCGACTTAGGGCCTAGGCGTGTGACTACAAGTTGGTACCTGTTTTGTAAATATATCAGAGTTGTGGGTTAATTTTAGCAGAAGACTTTTAGGTTTGAATATATAATATTAATTTACATTGAAAATTTACTCGGGAATTAAATACATGAGTATTAGTTTACAAAATGTATGTTTTATATTACAAGGATTTGTAGTTATAAAAAACGGAGCCATCTTGTACGCGCTTCTATCTTCATTAAGACTCCAATCCTTGTTAATGCTACTTATGCTTAATTACCTGCAATGGGTTGGAAAAATACGTTAGCTATATGCTGGTGAACACGTATGACTCTATAAAACATTTGAATGTCATTACAATACAAATATAGTTTTCTCTACAAGCTTAGCAGAAGCATTTCTACTTCTGGTCTATGTACCACTGCCCTACACACACAATTATTCCCGAGCCACGTAGCCCTTAATGGGAAACTAGTTATGACCATTAGCCCGCGTCCACGTAGCCTTTGAATGATTAGGCTGAACGGTTATGTTTGGATCCAGACACATGTGTATTCGGTCTGAGTTGATTTTATTCTCTACTTTGTATTATAACGTTTTAGAGATCACATAATCTCATGTAAACATTGACTGACTCGTTAAGACAAACACCTGTTCATATTATCGAGTATAAATATGTTTTGACTAGTTGAAAAGGTTAACGTATCACCTGTACCGTCGGTGTTGGAAAACCTTGACTGATTGATTGATTGATTGTGAATGATATTTAACCTATACATAATAGGTTCGTATAAATACTTGAATGATGTTACTTGATTAAGCTATGATTGTAAGCTTAACCTTGAAATCGTTTATCTTTGATTGTGAATGAAAAACACTTAGTTTTTTTATGTGACGTTTGATGTAGCATGCTTTGGCTTAATAGGTTATAACACGTTGGTAAGGGTCCCTCGGTTGATTGGGATTTGTACGAAATACTTTTCCTTAGGCAAGAAACTACTACTAGTGATATCACCCTTACAATTACTACATGCCCGTCAAAATATATCTTTGATTAACATTACTTTATTATGAAGTAACGTTTATGAAAACTCGTTTATGAATGTGAATGTTTGTAAAATACGATCAAGGTTAAAGGCCAAAGCCTTTGTTGATTGTCTAAGCTATAATTCAAATAACTTAAACATAACTTCTACCTTAGATTGGATACTTAGATGGATAGTAAGAAAAAGGCAGGATCTTGATCTACTCGATTGTATGATTGCTAGTTCGATTATAACTTCTTTCCTTGCACGAACTTCGAGAAAACAGTACGACGGCTTGTTACGGCAATGGGGCACGCCTTTCAAGGTTAAGTGTGTATAAATGGAGGTGTGTTTGGGATGAGAAGACCTCAAACCCGTCACCCCCCTTTTATAGGCTGATTTTGGACCCCGTCGCGGTACGCGATGGGTTCCTTGTGACCCGTCGCGTACCGCGGCGCCGCAATTTGACGCCGCCTTACCGGCTTGTGACACGTGGCCTGTCATATCGTGCCATGTGTTGACACGTGGTTGGACACGTGTCCAATGATTCAGCAAGGTCATCGCGATACGTGATGACCCTTGTGGTCGGGCTGTAGCGTATCGCTATGCCGCCCATATCTGGGTCTGCGTGCAAGTCTGTCGCGTATCGCGATGGGCTTAAGTTTGCCCCGTCGCGTATCGCGATGGGTGAAGTTTTCAAGATATTCATTTTTGGTCCTTATACTTTCTATGTTTGTATTTTGGGCTAAATTTTACAGGGTAAAAGACGCGGTGTTACATCCTCCCCACCTTTTGAATAATCTCGTCCTCGAGATTTATTGGAATAGATAGGGATATTTCGTTTTCATTTCTGACTCGAGCTCCCACGTATACTCGGGTCCTCGTCTTGAATCCCATTTGACTTTCATGAGCTTTAACCGTTTGTGCTTGAGAAACTTGATCATGCTATCTTCTATTTGAATCGGTTGTTCTATAAACTTTAGTTTCTCGTTGATTTTAACATCTTTTAAAGGCATTGCAAGGGTTTCATCGGCCAAGCACTTGCATATATTGGATATGTGAAACACATCGTGAATACCTTTCATTTCTTCGGGTAACTTTAATCGGTAAGCAACTGGTCCGATTTTATCAAGTATTTTAAATGGTCCTACAAAGCGTGGACTCAGTTTCCCCTTCTTCCCGAATCGTACTACTCCTTTCCAAGGCGACACTTTCAATAATACTCTATCGCCTTCTTTGAATTCCAATGGCTTGCGACGAATGTCCGTATAGCTCTTTTGTCTATCCCTTGCCGTTTTCAATCGTTCACGAATTTGTATTACTTGATCAGTAGTCCTTTAAACAATTTCAGATCCTGACAACTGACTATCACCTGTTTCTGACCAACATACAGGTGTTCTACACTTACGCCCATACAACGCTTCAAATGGTGCCATTTGGATACTCGTATGATAACTATTGTTGTACGAGAATTCCATAAGAGCAAGATGAGTATCCCAACTTCCTCCTAAATTGATAACGCAGGTACGAAGCATATCTTCTAAGGTTTGAATTGTACGTTCACTTTGGCCATCAGTTTGGGGATGGTATGCAGTACTTAAATTTAATCGAGTCCCCATTGCCTTTTGAAAACTTGACCAAAAATTTGAAGTAAAACGACTATGTCTATCCGAAATGATGGATAGAGGCACACCATGTAAGGATACTATGTTTTCGACATATAAGTGTGCTAACTTATCCATACTAAACGTTTCTTGTATTGGAATAAAATGGGTAGACTTGGTAAGTCTATCTACAATAACCCAGATCACATCATTTTGGCGAGAAGTTTTAGGTAACTTCATGGTAAAATCCATAGTTATCATATCCCATTTCCATATCGGAATTTCCGGTTGTTGTAGTAATCCTAACGGATTTTGATGTTCAGCTTTCACTTTAGAACACGTCAGGCATTTAGCTACATACAAAGCAATATCTTCCTTCATACCGATCCACCAGTAATCATCTTTTAGATTGTGATACATCTTGTCACTTCCTGGATGCATCATATATTTTGACTTGTGTGCTTCATCTAGAATCTTATCTCTTAGACTCACGACCATTGGTACCCAAATCCTTGTACCGAGTCTAAGTATTTCATCACTTCCTTTGACTAATTGATCAATTGTACCATTCTCTTTTTCGGCTTTAATATTTCCTTCTTCCAGTGCCAACTTCTGAGCTTCTTTGATCTGATTAGCTAAATCAACTTTAAGTTCCAATCTAAGAGCTCGAACTCTCTATGGTTTCTCATGTTCTTTTCTACTTAAGGCATCAGTCACAACATTCGCCTTTCCTTCATGATATATGATCTCACAGTCGTAATCATAAAGCGTTTCCATCCAATGCCTTTGTCTCATATTCAATTCCTTTTGATCAAATATATGCTTCAAACTTTTGTGATATGTGTATACAATGAACTTAACACCATACAAGTAATGTCGCCATAATTTCAACACGAAGATTATAGCGCCTAATTCAAGGTCGTGTGTGGTGTAATTCTTTTCATGAACCTTTAACTGTCTCAAAGCATAAGCAATTCCTTTCTTTCCTTGCATCAAAACACATCTCATTCCCGTGTGCGAAGCATCACAGTAAATGATAAAGTTTTCTAGTCCTTCTGGCAAGGCCAGAATAGGTACATTGGTTAACTTTTGTTTAAGTGTTTCAAATGCTTCCTTTTTCTTTTGGTCCCCATTCAAATTTAATTGTCTTTCTTGTGAGTGAAGTTAATGGAACAACTATTCGGGAGAAGTTCTGAATAAACCTTCGATAATATTCGGCTAAGCCTATAAAACTTCTGACTTGAGTCGGTGTCTTGGGTTTCTTCCACTTGGTAATGGCTTCTATTTTAGCTGGATCTACTTGAATACCCTTATCATTTATAACGTGACCAAGAAATTGAACTTCGGATAACCAGAATTCACATTTGGAGAATTTGGCGTACAATTTCTCGTTTCTTAAGGTTTCAAGTATGATTTTGAGATGAACTTGATGATCGTCTTTTGATTTTGAATAAACAAGAATGTCATCAATGAAAACGATAACAAACTTGTCTAAGTATGGTTTGCAAATTCGATTCATCATGTCTATAAAAGCTGCTGGAGCATTAGTGAGTGCAAATGGCATCACGGTGAACAAATAATTTCCATATTGGGTTCTAAAGGCTGTCTTTGGTATATCTTCCTCTTGTACTTTCAATTGATGGTAACCCGATCTAAGATCAATCTTTGTAAAACAACTTGCTCCTTGAAGCTGGTCGAACAAATCGTTGATTCTTGGAAGTGGATACTTGTTCTTGATTGTGACTTTATTCAGTTCTCTATAATCTATACACATTCTCATCGATCCGTCCTTCTTTTTTACAAACAGAACTGGAGCTCCCCACGGTGACGAACTCGAACGTATGAATCCTTTCTCCAGAAGTTCATCTAACTGTTTCTTTAGTTCTTTCATTTCTGTAGGTGCTAGACGATTAGGAGATTTGGCTATTGGGGATGTTCCCGGCATGAGGTCGATCCTAAACTCTATTTCCCTATCAGGCGGGGCTCCTGGTATCCCGATAATCTGAATGAAGTCACAACACCGGTGGAAGAGCTATTCTCTCACCCAAGCTATGGTTCAGTTGACCTCTACATGCAATTTCTCCAAGAACTTAAAGGCAAAGAATCATCAAGTTTCCCACAGTGCCAAGGAGAAATACCATCAATTGAAGACCAAGCGAATGAGATTCGGGAGTAGAACGAGGCTGTCGAGGCTTTCTTTAACTACCAATCCGATGTGACTGCAACACCATACCCGGATCCGAAAAACCATTTCAATGTTGTTATGATGGGGTACCATGATCCACCACCCCGCTACGGTTATCGCAATGACAACCCTCAGTCACAAGAGGAGCATCTCGATCTTGCTTTACATGAGACAGACGATTTGAGGAAGAAGATAGCCGTTGATGGGAAGAAAAAGAAGAAGATAGGAGAGACGCTTCTTCGCAAGTGCAACAAGTTGACAAAGGCTGTGAAGAAATTCATGAAGGATTGAGATGATGGTGTGTTTTCAAGAAATGAAGTTTATGTGTTAAGATAGTTCGTATGTTATGTGTAACGTATGTTGTAAACAAAGACAATAAGGATAGGTGAAAATATATATCGAATGAACGATATATATAAATGTGTTGTAAATATATATATATATATCATTTTATGATATATATATATATATATGTATAATAAATAAAAATGTATATTTAAGAAAAGAAATTTGTTATATTTCAGATATAATAGACATATTTGAAAAGAAAAAGAATAATGCCTGAACAAAGTAACAACATTAAGAATGCTTGAAAGGAAGCTGAAGAAAGAAAAGAAAAGGGGAAAGAACCCGTGAATAAAAAAGATGAACCAATTCTCGAGAAATATATGAGTCAAATCCAAAGAATGATAAAAGATGCGGTTAGAGAAGAATCTATGGCTAGGTCCCAATCGTAACACTCAAAACATTCTCATTCCGTTGATCTTTCCCAAAAGTCCGTAATGTCCCGACCAAAACCATCCCATGTCAAGGAAAGTGTTCATGAGTCGAATGTCGATAGTGGAATCCGTCGAGAATTTAAGAAATTGAAAATTGGATGATGTTCGTTTAAAGGCTTCAAATACTATGGACCGAAGGTATTCCATGGTGACAAAGGAGCCATCACAACCGTGAGGTGGCTTGAAGAAATGGAGACAATCGTCATAACGAGCAAGTGTTCCGACCAAGAAAATATTCAATATTCTGCCCTCATGTTCAAAGGGGAAGCGCTCTAGTGGTGGAATACGATGATTATGAGTAAAGGAAGGGAGATGATGTACAATCTAACTTGGAATGAGTTTAAGGAGATGTTGATGGCAAAATTTTGTCCGATGCACGAGACAGACCAAATCCAAACCAAATTCCCGAATCACAAGGTCATTAGAACAAATCTTCGTGAGTACAACACAAAATTTCACGAATATTGTAGATTGGTTCCCCAGCTGGTTACCCCTGAATACAGCAAAGTGACACGTTATATTTGGGGACTACCACGAGAGATTCGTGACATGGTGAGATCTCACTTTCCACAGACTGCTGACTCTGCGATGGAGTTAGCTGGTTACCTAATGGACTTCATGATCCGTAACAAAGAAGAAGACAAGAAGATTGTAACAACTTATGACGAAAGGAAAGGAGGAAATGCTTACTTCAAAGGCAAGGGTATTGATCAACGCAAGTCTAGTCCCAACTTTCCATAATGCAAGATATGTAGAAAATTTCATAAGGTACGATGCCACTTCACTCCATCTTCTACGGAAAATATATGTGAATCGTGTCATAGATCCGACCACGCTACGGTCGATTGCTGGAAGAAGAAGATGACCTATTACAATTGCAAAGAAATGGGTCATCTAAGCTTTGAATGTCCCAAAAACAAACCCGTGACTGGTGGTGCGGGTGGAAGTGGTCAGAAGAACGAACCCAAGAAAAATAACGCAAGAGTCTTTGTACTCGACAAAAAACAAGCCTCTGACATGCCGGAAACCATTACCGGTACGTTCCTAGTCAATGAAGCTTATGCTAGAATTTCGTTTGATTTAGATGCCAATTAAGTTTTACAAATTATTACTTTTGTAGTCTATTAAACAAGCCTTTAACAAAATTAAATAAACTTCTAAGCGTCGAAAACTGCTAGCTCAAAACAGTCAAAATCTCCGAAGCTCTTGAAAACGGAAAGCAATTCTCTTAGCTAGTTATATTCTGCATATCCAACTGTTACCTATGACTCTTGCTAGTGTACTTGATATGGATTGGTTATCCAACAACTATGCTCGTATCCTTTGCAGTAGCAAGACTGTTGAACTTCAAGCCCTGATAAACGAACTATTCAAATTAAAGGGGATAAAGACGCTGGCCGAGTTAGCCTAATCTCAATGAAGGCTAACAAATATTTAAATCAAGGATGCTTAGCATTCATGGCCTATGTCACCGAAGAATCTAAACCCAAAGAAATCAAAGACGTTCCGTTGTTTCCAATTTTGCTGATGACTTTCCCGACGAACTTCCTGGAATCTCTCTCGATCATGAAGTAGAGTTTAAGATCTATCTTATTCCCGGTACTGCTCCAATCGCCAAAAATTTCGTATCACCTTGCACTGACTGAAATGATGGAACCAAAGAAACAACTCAGCAAGCTTCTCGAGAAAGATTTTATGCGACCAAGTTCATCACTGAAGGGAGTGCCAATACTTTTTGCCAAGAAGAAAAATGGATCCATAAGTATGTATATCGACTATCAAGCATCAAACAAAATCACAATCAAGAACCTTTATCCACTTCCTCGAATCAATGATCTTTGGATCAAATTCAAAAATGCAAGTTTCTCTTTTAAAATTGATCTTCGCTATGACTTCCGTCAATTAAAAATTCAATCCGAGAACGACTTAAGGCGACACGTAATCGCCAAAAGAATTACGCCGATGTCCGTCGTAAGCCATTAGAATTCAATATCGGTGACAAGGTGTTATTAAAAGTCTCGCCATAGAGAGGCGCCGTTATGTCTTGAGTTTATAAATTGTATTGTTTTATAGCTTGATTATTCCTAGCCAAGATGGGCCGGACCTAAGTTATGTCTCGAGGGGTAATCAAGAGAAAGAAAATATTTTTAGCGTCATGCCCATCTCTTGGTAGTAAAGGAACAATCGATCACGAGAATGTGTCTCTAGACAATTTGGAAGATGATAGGGAGAACTTGACTGAGTATATGAAGCAGGATATCCTCCTTCTTGGTGGGATAATGCAGAAAGCACAAGAGATTTATTTTGATATTTATAAATTGGATATCGTGAGCAAAATCACCCTATCCTCACTAGCTCTAAGCATCTTTCGTTTGAGATATTATGATGAGGAAAATTGGCCTATCTACATACCAAAGATGAATCAAGACAACTTTAATAGAAAAGCATACTACGGAGGACATACTGATACATACAAACCTTATGGTGAGGACCTATACTACTACGATGTTAACTCACTCTATCCATTTGTCATGAAGAACTATCCAATGCCTGGTGGTAAACCTGTCTGGCATGGAAATCTGGATGAGAAGGACCTCGATAGCTTGTATGGCTTTATAGAGGCTTATGTGGTCTGTCCGAAGACAATCAAGAAACCCTTTCTTCCCTATCGAAACAAGAATAACACTCTCATCTTTCCAACAGGTGAGTTTGTAGGTGTCTACTATAGCGAGGAATTGAAGTTTGCAAGAGACCTTGGTTACACCGTGCTCCCACTCTCTGGCTACCTCTATGAGAGAATGGAAAGCCCTTTCATAGAATTTGTTAACACACAATCCTCAAAGAGGATAGAAGCAAAGAAAGATGGAAATGAAGCTTTATCCTATGTGTACAAGATCCTTATGAATTCACTATACGGGAGATTTGGTATTAACCCAGAAAGCACTACAGCCGAGATCTGTGATCATGATCGCTATAAAACATTGTACAAAAAAGATTCCTTTATGTATGGTTCACTGCTTGGTAAGGATAAATACTTAGTTTCCTACCATGTCAATACCGGTAATACCCCGGAAGAATGGAACCCACCAAGGAACGGTGCTATACAACTAGCTGCTGCTATCACAGCCAGTGCTAGGATCTATATGTACCCTTACATCTCAAGGGAGGACTGTTACTACACTGATACTGACTCAGTTGTGCTAGGACAGCCGCTCCCTGATGAATTGATTTCATCTTCGGTCTTAGGTATGTTAAAGCTAGAAGCAAGAATCATCAAGGGCTACTTTTTAGCCCCTAAATCTTATGGATACATAGAGAAAGACGCGGATGGAAAGATTGTTCTCAAGCACAAAGGTGCTGCTAAAAGCTTAGTGACACTGGAATGGTTTCAGTCACAGTACGATGACCCATCTCAGAAACAACTGGTCTCGGTTACTTCCAACTTTAAAGTCAATTGGAAAGAACTGGAAATCCATAAGCAAGAAAGTTTATACAAGTTAGGTCTTAGCATGGATTCTAAAAGGTTACCAGTATATATCAAGAATATATGGATTGATATCGAACCTATTCATATCAGAAATCTGTCTAACGTTAGTTCTCTTTTGGGAGATAGAATCTTATTCTTTCTCAGGAAAGAAATGAATCACCTTCAGACTAAGAGTGAGATTCTTAGTGAAAAACTCTCTCAAAGGTATAGAGAGATGATCAGCATCATTTCAGAGAAGGATAGAGAGATCTCCGAGATGAAAAGTAAGATTTATCATCTTCAAGATGAGATGAAGAAATTAACTGATCAGAAAACCAAGACTGATCAGAAAACAGAGACTGATAAGAAAACAGAGAGGAAAAACCAGACTGACAAGGGGAAGCCCCCGTAAAACCACTCCATTAACAAAACTAGAGGGAATAGAATATAATATAAGGGTTGCTAAACAGGTCTTTTAAGAGCCTAAAGTGGTCTTAGAATGTGATTTAGCCCGAGACATGTAAACTATAAGCAGGTTATGAAGGTTGATAGATTGGTTTAGTCAAGCCAGGAACTGGTAAGGAAGACACCATGGATAATTGAAAGGGAGTGCTACGTACTGACTGTTAGGCCCTGGGAGGCATTGCTTGTTCGTATTGCTTCCGTACCCTTACCAACTAGCTTTATCCTTTCACAAACTAAAGTACCACATCGACAGGCCCCTACCCTATTATTTTCTTTATTACATTTCTGCCTCAACTATTCCAAAAAGGGTAACAAATGGGTCTAATTCTGAGTCATTTCACATCCATGATTCGGAAACTGCTGCAGTGGGAACTCTACTTGCCATTCCTCCTTCCGAAGTAAAAGTTTTCATTCTCCCTTGGCCTAGTTGAAAAGCCTAACCCCAGGTGAAGTACCAGATTATGAAGTGAAAGTAAGGAATTGCCCAGTCTGATTCGTCAAGCTTTCGGAGAAAGAGGGGAGATCCGCGGAGGTATAATTCTGAATACGGGTAAGAAGGGTCATCCAGAAGCGCTGGAAGGGCTGGAGGAAGGGGACAAACCGCATCGATTGAGTGATATTCACCAGCATTCGTTGCTGACGTAGTTTCAAACATTTTGCAGGTAACCAAGATTAGGGCTTGAAGAACGAAGTGCTTAAATGTGACATTCGTCAATTTCAGGTTAACCCCGTTAACTCAACTCCGTCAATTCAAACTTAAAGATCATTGAATCTATAACGCACACCTCATTACATTTAAACTAGGGTTTAAATGACGCTTGACAACTACTACATGTGTAGTCTTTCGGGAATTGCACCGAAACGCAAACGAGTTGACGCAAACAATTGGTGAATAAACGAAAAACGTCAAAACAATAATTTTGTGATAATTATGTGTTAGACTTATGTGTTATGTGATATCATGGTATAAACGTTAACTCAATGCGCTAGAACTAGTTAGTTAAGCTAGAAAAGTAACATTTGGAAGTTGAGGGACTAAAGTGTAACATGTTATTATAAATAATAACATAAACTAAAACCCTAACACTCTTTCTCTACCTCCCAAACCCGACGGCAGCTCTAAGCCCCCCCCCCCCCCCCCCCGTGATCGGCCTCATATACACACATACAATCAAGATTGTTCAAGTTTGATTGAAGATTAAGGTGTTAGGAAGGTATAAACAACTATCCTATGCATCCTCTATGCTTAATTTCGATTTTAATGGGTTAATTATAAACCCTAGGTCTGATTTTTGTATGTGATAGTGTTCATGTGTCTTGTTTTGATTGAAAGATGTATTGATTGTCGAATTCATAGCTAGTATTGGTGCTATTGCATGTTAATTGTTGTGTCTTTGAGTTTGAGATCAAATAAAACCCTAACCATGTGTGTATGGTGTAATTGATATGCATGGATAGTGGTTATAGTGTCTAGAATGTTATATGAATGATTTGTGGTCCATAGATAGTTAATATGTTGAGTTTGGATGCAAACAGTTTCTGGACAGATTGTGATGTTGATGTTCAATTGACTGTAACGGGGTGTAAATCTGAAAATTAGTTGAGATAATTGATACTACAGTAAACTAGGTTGAGTCTAGTTTCTAAAGAATGTAAATTTGCAATTTTTGGACGTGTAAAAGTTAACCTTTATGATTTTATAAAAACGTGGTGCAAAGCTGAGTTGTTAGACCTTCTGTTAGGTTGTTTTGTAAATGTTATATCTCATGAACCACGAGACCAATTGGGTTGGTTCCACTTCTGGAAGTTGACTTGTTGAGTTAGGAACCTAACCCAAGTAGTCTTGCATTTGTTGGATTTTTCATTTAACGGAAATTTCAAATAACATTCTGTTGCGCATGAATTTGACTGTTATGAGCTTGCTGTAATGTTTTGATCATTATGAGAAATCTATGTGGAATAAAAATAAAATAAAACATGTTCTGGAAACCTAACACATATATGCGTTTGTGATGATTTTTGGTAAATTAATTGAGATGCTATGATCAGTGGAATAGTACAGTCTTTCAAGTAGAATTTCTGTCTCGGTGAAACTAGCTGCTGAATTTTGTGAAAATGCATGAAACATGATACTTGCTATATAATTGTTATGTTTTGACCAAATTGCCCCTGTGGGGAATACTTGTTAAATAGTTGTCGTGTTTTGACCAAACTGCCCTTGCGGGGAATAATTGCTAGTTAATTGTTATGTGTGACTAAATTGCCCTTACGGGGAGTAATTGCTAGTGATGTACATTATTAATACATGACACGTAAATAATTGTTCACACATGCAACGTATCACAGATGTACTTGTTAAAGTCACACACGATTCACAAACGAAACACGAAATATATTGTGTGCATAGGTATTATGTGCCGAGTCTAGAGACTCGATAATATTTCCGACACTTAGAAAAATCTCTTTGTTGTTTTAGAACGCTAGAGAGAGTTTTTCTGTGACACGCATCCTTTGGTGAATTATTTTGGGAAATACTTCACAAACAGTGAGTTTCACTTACCCCTTTAAACTGTTTTAAACGCTTTTCACTTGGGGGAGATAACATACTCCGATAAACGCATTTAAGATTTTGTTAGTAAATTATATATCACTTGTAAAGGCTAAGTGGCAAACGAAACATTTGAAGTCCTACACATCGAACCGGTTAATATTTGGAATAGCGAGTCACTGTTGAGTAGTACTACTGGGTTTGACAAACCCCACCCAACGCTAAACTCGACTGGAGGTCGAGCGGGTGTAATTTTGGCTAACACGTACCATGGTCTGGATGACCTGGTGACAAGGCACTTGATAAGCAGTCAGCTTCGGTGTCGAACACTTAGTAATACTTGTTTTATAGGCTAGCTACCTATAGATATATAATTGATTTAACACTATCTGGTAAACGCTAAACGCAAAACGCTGAACGCAGAACGCTGAACGCAAAACGCTAAACGCTTTATTTTATATAAACTTGTGAACTCACCAACCTCGTGTTGACACTTTTAGTATGTTATTCTCAGGTAGCCGAGGCGGGCGCGCGGTATAGGATCATGCATTGCTTGAAAACGCTTTTGTTTATGCAAACTATTTTAAACTGTTATCATTGGGTTTTAAGTCGTCCTGCGTGACGCAACATTTGTTTTATGGTTTTTACGCTTCCGCATTAATTACTCGTAAACGTTTTGTGGTTTGAAAACTTTGTTTTATGGTTTGATTATAACTAATGAATCCGATCCTATTAGTTCACACCCCCTGACGGTAAAACTCCGTTAGTGGATTTTGAGGGTGTGACAGATTGGTATCAGAGCCATTGGTTATAGCGAACTAGAAATTGCATGCATACTAGACTATAACCGCGACGATCCATTAGTTATAATGATACGCACTGCATAGATTTGTGTAGTCTTTGTTATCTTATCTCTTTACCCCTTTCACTCATACGCGCGCATACACGGCTTACCTGTAGGGATGTCGACGCCACCATCATCACCATCTGATCAGATGACTCATGCTCATGGGAAGGAGCCGCAGTTACCCACCTCATCGCCACCTCGTGTAGTCCCGGAACTCGAAGCTCCCGCACCGAAGAGGTACCGCTTATCCGGAGGCATGTACGAAAACGAAGTTAGCTGGGATTGGTACCCTAATATGATCAGACGTATGGTCTATCGCGAACAAGTTCCCCCGCTACCCCACCCGAACCATCCTGCTTATCCCAACACCTTACCACCCATAACCGAACCTGTAGAGCGTGTGCTCGCAGCTGTTGTTTCTTGTTTGGAGCGTGATGTTGGTTACATGCGCTATACGAGAGCGAACGTTTCCGGACTGTTAAAAGATGGAACCGAAACTAAGGAGGAAATTGCCCGCATGACTGCGGCCATGAAGGAAATGCAAGAGGCTAGTGATCAACAGATGAATATTATGAGAAAGATGCAAGCCGAGATGATAGACTTGCAAGAGCAACTCCAAGTAGCAAGGACTCGAACCGAGATAGCTTTAGAGCGTTGCGATGTTCTACAAATGCAGATTGCTCAGAACGCAGCCGAACTTGAGGCAGAGCCTGAGGCAGAACCTGAGGCAGAGCCTGAAGAGGAACCCGAAGAAGGTCCCGAAGAGGAACCTGAGGAGGATCCCGAGGAAGATCCCGAGGAGGAACCCGAAGAGGAACCGGATGTAACGATTCCGGCAAATCCAGGTATACCCTAGCCGGTATATACTATTTACGTGTCATTTAATATTGATTATATGAGTTATAGTACGTATATACGAGTATATATGATTCATAGTACGAATCATACTCGATTATATAGTGAATCGTATTGGAATTACAATTAACCAATGAACGATTATTGAAACCCGAACGAATCGGGAATTGCATTATAGACGAAATATATAATGTTTAGTGATGTTTTTGAAGTATTAATGCTTCGAGATAAGTGAATTATAGCACAGAAAAAGGATTTCGACTTATTAGTACGTCGGTACGATAAACGAAACCTTTCACATCAAACCAAGCAAGAGACGATCGATCAAACCGAAAAAGATGCACAAATACCGACAATACGATGTTTTAAGTCATTTAATGTCATGGGTTAAGTTTTTAAAGTTTTTTTAAGTCGGTTTTATGTAAATTTTATTTTAACCCGAAAAACAACCATTTTAGGCTTGTTTTAAGCCGAATTACGAGTTTAAACGAGAAACGAACTGAGCCAGATTATCCAAAACATTATCCGGATTACGGAAATCCGAATATGTGGCTAATATTGAAGTTGTGGGGCCCACCCCCACCCATTACTTGGACCGATCGGTCCCCTTTACACACATTATCATTCATTTTCTTTTTTACATCAACAAATTCTCTCAAATCTCTTCATATCTTTCAAGTATCCATCCAAATTCATCACTTTTAACCAAAAACTTGAAGGTATGAACATGTTTTAATACTTGAATCTTGTTTCTAACTCCATGATCTTGAGAAAAGGAGGTTTCAAATGTAAAAATGGGTGAAAACCCGAGTTGAAATCGATTCTCGCATGATCAAGTGATGTATACAAGTTATACAAAGGATCTTGATCCAAGTGATGAGTTAAAAGAGTTTAGAACGAAATTTTACGGTTGAAATCTTGTAAAATGGGTTTTCCATGTGAAAGACGGGTGAAAGCCCGAGATGAAACCGACTCTTGCATGATCAAGAGATGTATACATGTTATACAAGGGATCTTGGTCCAAGAAATGAGTAAAAAGAGTCGAGAACGGATTTTTACGGTTAAAACCTTTGTTTTTATATCAAAACCGACACTATGAAAGAAATGGTTTGATTGTTGGTGTAACTTGCTTGGTATAGTGTTATTGTGCTTGTAAGTGTTGTATCTAGTGGCTAGCAAAGGCTAGAAACCAAGATCTTTGCGATCTAACGCTAGAAAACACAAGATAGTTCGGTTTTCGTGTGATTTAGTGATTTTGGACAGATTGTAATGTGCTTAGAGTTGGGTCACGAAATTTCACAGAGATGATCTACACATGAAAATAAGAGATCTGTGAATTTTTGGTAATTTTTGGATAAAATATGAATATTTGGTGAATTTAATGCTCGGTTTTGGCCAAAAATGGTGAAAAATAGCTAAACTTGATGAAAAATTCTGGAAAATTTAGGAAAAGCTTTTTATAACATATAAAAGTCACACACAAAATTTGAGCTCAGTTGGAAAAGTCTAAAGGAGCTTTTCGGTAAAACGAGTTCTAGAGCTTTCTAGCTCGGTTTTTGTGAAAATGGCTTGAAAAATGAGTTTTGGGTTCTGGAAAAATTCCAGGGAGTTATGAGGATGGCAGGGATCATCCCAGAAAAATTTGGGATTTTTCTAAAGTCTTTTGATATTTTTGACATATTTAGTGTTTTAATAAGGTTTAAAAATAGATAAATAAATGTAAATATAAGAAAATAAATCTGAAAAATTTTTATAAAATTTCTTACTGTCAAAATAAGTTTTGTGCAAAATTTCAAGACCCGAGACTAAACGGGTAATTATTTGTGCTAAAAAGAACATAAAAACAAATTTTTAAAGGTTAAAACGTGTAAACAGGAAAAACTCGCATAAGCGAGCTGACTGGTATATGAAAACCTTAAAAATGGACCATTTCCATAAAACTAAGTAAATTAAGTAAAAATAAATCATCCGAAAATAATTCGGATGATTTGGGTAATTTTACCCGATTTTACTGTTTCCGGCACCTAAATGACGGAAACGGGCCCCGCGGCCAAACGGGGTGTCCAAACCGAGCTCTAATTTCATCACTTTAACTAAATTAACAGTCAAACACCATTTTTGGGTCGGGTGTGACCAAACTCATTTTTGAAACTAAAAACGGATAACCGTGCTAGGCACGCAAATCAAGGAAATCATAAAAATGATAATTTTGACCGTCAGACTCTAAGCAATGTCACAATCTGAGTCCTTAGAAGTGTCACGGGGTTAACATTGTCCCCGAATCGAGTACAGTACTGGGCTAACAATGTCCCCAGATGTACCGATTGATACGTATTTAATTTATGGGAATTATATAGTAACGACTAGATATTATATTATAGATCCAAGCTTATAGCAGTTCATTGTATCACGTCTCGACTCACAGAAAGGTGATTTTCACGAGCCCCTTTTACTGAACTGTTTTAAATATTTTCCCGGGGCGGAAAACATGTCTTTGTTAAAATATTTAAGTACATACCGATCGTATGGAAACACTTGTATATTTATATATATATGGTTTGATGCATAGAATATATAAATTGTTTATCGTGTGGAATTGTTCTGGGGTAACATAGTTCCCAGAGGTTATTATTGTTCTGGGGTAACGTAGTTCCCAGAGGTTATAATTGTTCTGGGGTAACATAGTTCCCAGGGGTTATTATTGTTCTGGGGTAACGTAGTTCCCAGAGGTTATTATTGTTCTGGGGTAACGTAGTTCCCAGAGGTTATTATTGTTCTGGGGTAACGTAGTTCCCAGAGGTTATTATTGTTCTGGGGTAACATAGTTCCCAGCGGTTATTATTGTTCTGGGGTAACATAGTTCCCAGGGGTTATTATTGTTCTGGGGTAACATAGTTCCCAGAGGTTATTATTGTTCTGGGGTAACATAGTTCCCAGGAGATTAGTAGAAATGCTCTGGGGTAACATAGTTCCCAGCATAATTACATTGCTAATAAATGGTTAATAAAATGAACTGTCAGTGTTTATTTAATTTAGTGAAACTCACCAACTATTCGTAGTTGACCCGTTTTCTTTACATGTTTTCTAGGTATGCCCAGTTGGAATGATTGAAATGTGCTTAATTATCTGTGCTACCTGTTGGAAGCTTGCTGCTCTATGTTTTGTAATGAACATATATTAATGTCTTATCGGTAAAACCTGTGTGTAACACCTAGATAGTAACGAAACTCGCAACAATGTAATATGATATAAATTAATGTAGTGGTATTTTCTTTATAAGCAAAGCTGTTGATATCAGATGTGTCTGTTGCATCCCGTGTATGTTTCCGCTGCGGTTACGGGGTGTTACAGAACTTGGTATCAGAGCCATTGGTTATAAAGAATTAGGATGTTTGAAAGAGATACCTAAAATATAACCAGTAGCTCAAGTATTATAGGATCTGAATATCAACTAATAACTTATTGTGACGGGATCTGGATGAACTTGGATGGACAAGTGAGTTATTATGGTCCGGAACATAATAACAGACTTGTCTGCACGGGAGAATTCAGGGGAAGTCACGAGGAACTTTAAATAGGTAAAATTGGCAACATATGTGTAAATATATGATAATATTATTATGTGGTAAAGTTGTATAAATAAGTATGTATTAATTTGATTATGAAATACACTATGGAAAGAACTATATGCTTGTTAACTTGTGTGCAGGTAAAAATGTCAAGCCCGCATAGCTTATCAGTAGAGGAGGATCCGGAGGAGGTTAGCCCCGGAAACTCCGGGAGCCTACACGTGTCATCCGACTCCGAGCCTAGCGAGGCGAGTCACAGGAGCTCGAGCCAGTCCTCCCCGGCCCGGATCGTCAGATCCCCTACTCCACTCGCACCGCAGGCCACCTCTGTCCCTCCGGGATTTGGTCCCCGCCTTACGGCACGGATCAGCATTCCGCGTGTCCCACCGACCTCTCCCCCACCCCGACCTGCTACTCGTCGGGGAGAGTCCTCATCTCAGCCCGAGCCGATGGCTCTACCTGTCTGGGGCCTTCCGAGACAGGAGCGGGATGCAGCAGCCTGGCTACGAGTGCTCACAGAGCAAGTAAATGAGCACTCAGTCGCCCTGACCGTGGGGGTACAGAGACGGGTGTACCTTGGTGACCGCATACTGGATTGCCAGTATGCAATCGACCGGTTGACAAGGGAGTGCTCGTACTCCCTATTGATGGTTCAGCGGTTAGAGGCGTGGCTCCGGGGGGTGATGGCAGTAGTGGTGGCGTTGGTGGCAGTGATGATGTGGTGGGCATACCACCGTGTTTAGTAGTTATGTTTGGATGGGGATAGTCAGGGACCATTTTTTTTTTTGATACTCTGTGTAAGTAGTTAGTGGTGATACTAACACGGAGTGAATCTTGGTTAGTTATGATACAACCACTGGCCCCTAGGGTGGGTCTCTTTTGGGGCATATCTTTATAAATACTTTTGGGTATCATTCAAGCACTGACCCTTTTACGGGTTATGTCGAGATGATACCGACATAGGGCCCTTGTATTAAAACTTAGTTGTGTAATGTTGACTGAAAGTATGTAAACTGATGTTTGTGTAATATGTATCAATGTTTACTAATGAATGAAATATGTATTGTGTTTTATAATTTGAGATGGTATTGATTATATGTATTTCTTGATGTTGTGTAGAATGGCACCGAAACGATCAACGAAAATATCGGAAGTAGATGTGAGCCGTTTGATTGCTCAACAGTTGGAGGCGGCGATACCGGATATAGTATCGCGCATCGCCGCCAGTATTAATAACTCGACCAATCCAACCCCTCCGAGCAATCAAACGCCCATAAATAATGACGGGGAACAAAATGCTAATCCTCCAAGGAATGATAACACTATTCCGAGTAATGACGCACCGCCTAGGGTGGTCGTTACTGACAGCAATGGCCCTATACCTACGGTAGAGACAAACCGTACTGAACCAATTCGTGCATCCAGGGGATGTTCGATCAAGGATTTTATGTTGTGCAAGCCATTAGAGTTTAGCGGGTCTGAAGGACCGAATGGGTTAGTTAAATGGATAGAGAAAATAGAATCGGTGGTGAATATTAGCAACTGTCCCGAGGATTGTGTCGTTAAGTACGCCACCTGTAAATTCACCGACCATGCCTTGACATGGTGGAACACCATAGTACAGACTCGAGGTCAGGCGGCGACAAACCACATGACCTGGACGGAGCTTAAGGCTCTTGTGTTGGAACATTTCTGCCCAAAGAATGAATTGCAGAAATTGGAAAATGAGTTGTGGAATCTGGAGATGAAGGGGGCGGACCACTTGGGTTATACCAATCGGTTTAATGAACTGTCACGATTAGTACCGTGGTTGGTCACCCCGGAGACGAAGAGGGTGGAACGTTATATTTGGGGACTTACTCCAGTAGTGAGGAGTATAGTCAACGCGGGGGGACACCGGACGTATGAAAGTGCAGTGACACAGGCTGGCATTGTCACGTATGATTTCTTGCGGAGCGGATCACTAAAGGTGACAGGAGAATCCGCTGGGGGAAAACGGGGTACACATGATCATAGAATACAGGAAAAGCAGCAAAGCAAACGAGCTAGGCCCGCTGCCCAGAGCTATGCCATGACTAGTTCGGGCGGAAGGCAAGAACCGCAGAAAGGAACGTTTCCTAAGTGCGGGAAATGTGGTTACCACCATGGTGGCATGTGCAAAGAGGTGGTGTGCCACCGGTGTGGCAGGATTGGACACTACGCACCAAATTGTAAGACAAATCTGAACAACCTGAACCGGCAACCGCAACCTATTCGTGCGCAACCATTTAGAACTCAACCAGCCCGACAGCAGAACCCGCAAGGAAACCAGATGGTGACCACTAGCCGTGCTTGCTACGAATGCGGCAGCACGGATCACTTCAAAAGGAACTGCCCGAAACTGAACTAGGGAGGAAACGGGAGACAACTCACGGGTCAGGCATCGTCGTCCAATCCGGCGCGAGGCCGAGCATTCGTGATGGGAGCGAACGAGGCGCGCCAGGACCCCAGCGTAGTGACAGGTACCTTCCTCGTCTCTGATCATTACGCTTCTGTATTATTTGATACAGGCGCCGATAGAAGTTTTGTCTCCGTTAGATTCCTTTCGATAGCAAACCTTCCTATTGGTGAAACCATAGAACCTTACACCGTAGAAGTCGCTAACGGTAAAACCATGATAGTTAATCGGATAGTTCGGAATTGCCCTTTTATTCTGAACGAACGATCCTTCCTGATCGACTTGTTACCGGTAGAATTGGGTAGTTTTGACGTGATAGTGGGAATGGATTGGTTGGCACGTAACAGGGTAGAAATAAACTGTGAAAAGAAAACCGTCAAGATCCGGGTGTCGGATGACGAGGAGGTATTAGTGCAGGGAGAAAAATCCGGCACCATGATACCATTTATATCCCACCTCAAGGTGTTGAAATATATACGTCAGGGATGTGTGGCGTATCTAGCGAGCCTGACGGCCGCTGATTCTGAGGAAAAACGAGTGGACGATATTCCCGTGGTACGCGAATTTCCACAAGTTTTTCCAGAGGAACTTCCTGGATTACCGCCAACCCGACAGGTCGAATTCAGGATCGATCTGTTACCTCAGGCTGGCCCTGTTGCTAAGGCGCCCTACCGACTTGCACCATCCGAGATGCAAGAATTATCCAACCAGTTGCAGGAATTGTTGGATAAAGGATTTATACGTCCCAGTTATTCCCCGTGGGGTGCACCTGTTTTATTCGTGAAAAAGAAGGACGGGAGCCTTAGAATGTGCATTGATTACAGGGAATTGAACAAGTTGACAATCAAAAATAGGTATCCTCTCCCCCGAATCGATGATCTGTTCGACCAACTACAAGGTGCGAGCTACTTTTCAAAAATAGATCTTAGATCGGGATATCATCAGGTTAGAATTCAGGAGGAGGATATCCCAAAAACTGCATTCCGGACTCGCTACGGCCATTACGAGTTCTTAGTTATGCCTTTTGGGCTAACAAATGCGCCAGCAGTATTCATGGATCTCATGAATCGAGTCTGTAAACCCTATCTCGACAAATTCGTCATTGTATTTATTGACGATATTTTGATATACTCGAAGAGTAAAGAAGAGAACGAGCAACACTTAAAGTTAGTTTTAGAGCTCCTGGATCAGGAGAAGTTATTTGCAAAATTCTCCAAGTGTAACTTCTGGTTACAAGAGGTGCAATTCCTCGGTCACGTTATAAACCACCAAGGAATACACGTTGATCCGCGTAAGGTTGAAGCAATTAAGAATTGGCAAGCGCCTAAATCTCCAAAGGAAATCCGCCAATTCTTACGCTTAGCTGGATACTATCGTCGATTTATAGAGAACTTTTCCAGCATCGCCCAACCTTTAACCCTCCTGACTCATAAGGATCGGAAGTATGAATGGGGTGAAGAGCAGGAAACGGCGTTTCAAACGCTAAAACAAAGATTGTGCCAAGCGCCAATCTTAAGTCTCCCCGACGGAGACGATGGTTTTGTCGTGTATTGTGACGCATCTCGGAGAGGGTTAGGATGCGTATTGATGCAAAATAGTAAGGTTATAGCCTATGCTTCTCGACAATTAAAAGTTCACGAGAAAAATTACACTACTCACGACCTAGAACTGGGAGCAGTCATCTTTGCACTTAAAATCTGGAGGCACTATCTCTACGGTACAAAGTGCACCATCTTCACTGATCATAAAAGTTTGCAACACATATTCGATCAGAAAGAACTGAATATGAGACAACGAAGGTGGGTCGAGTTACTAAGTGACTATGACTGTGACATCCGATATCACCCCGGCAAGGCTAACGTTGTAGCCGATGCCTTGAGTAGGAAAGATCGAGTTAAGCCACTACGCGTGCGAGCGTTGGGAATGATAGTCCAGTCGAACCTTTCGGATTTGATTCGAGTCGCTTAACGCGAGGCGTTGAAAGGGGGCCAATTGGAAAAAGAGGGACTTTTCTGTAACGAGAAGAATTTCGAACAGCGTGGGGACGAAATTCTCTATTTCAAAAATCGGATTTGGATTCCGACCCTCCATGACCTTCGTGAATTGATCATGGACGAAGCACATAAATCAAAATATTCCATACATCCGGGATCAGATAAAATGTACAAGGATGTGAAAGAATTTTACTGGTGGCCAGGTATGAAAAAGGATATAGCCACATACGTCGGCAAGTGTACGACGTGTGCGAGAGTTAAGGCGGAGCACCAGAAACCCTCTGGAATGTTACAACAACCGGAAATTCCCGAATGGAAATGGGAGCAAATCACGATGGATTTCGTGACACACCTCCCTAAGACATCCCGGGGAAATGATGCAATTTGGGTAATCGTGGATCGATTAACCAAATCGGCACATTTTATTCCAATTAGAAATAATTATAACACTGAGAGACTTGCGTAAATTTATATAAATGAAATAGTGTCTCGTCATGGCATCCCCATCTCGATCATCTCCGATAGGGATAGCCATTTCACCTCCAAACTTTGGCAAGCTGTCCAAGAAGCATTGGAAACACGTATTGACCTAAGCACAGCTTACCACCCTCAGACCGATGGTCAGTCTGAGAGGACCATTCAAACTTTGGAGGATTTGCTTCGTGCCTGCGTACTGGACTTTAAGGGAAACTGGGATCAACATCTCCCACTCGTTGAATTTTCCTATAATAACAGTTACCATAGCAGTATAAAGGCAGCACCTTATGAAGCATTGTATGGACGGAAGTGCCGATCACCACTTTGCTGGTCTGAAGTGGGTGACTCGCAGGTCATTAGATCGGATCTGGTCCAGGAGACGACCAGCAAGATTCTTGAAATTAAGAACAACCTGAAAGCCGCGCGGGATCGGCAGAAGAGTTATGCCGATACCCGTCGAAAACCGTTGTCATTTGAGAAGGGGGAAAAGGTATATTTGAAAGTATCACCCTGGAAAGGTGTGGTCAGATTTGGAAAGGCGGGGAAGTTGGCCCCTAGATACATTGGACCATTCAGCATCACTGCAAAGATCGGTCCGGTAGCTTACCGATTAGAACTGCCTGAGGAACTAAGTGCAGTTCATAACGTGTTCCATGTGTCAAATTTGAAAAGATGTCTGGCGGATGAGACATCGGTGTTACCCTTAGAGGGTGTTCAAATAAATGATAAGCTCAACTTCGTAGAGGAACCCATTGAAATAGTGGACGGTAAGATCAAGCAACTTAGACACAATAAGATCTCGTTGGTCAAAGTTAGATGGAATTCGCAACGAGGCCCAGAATTTACTTGGGAACGAAAGGATGAATTTCGGAAGAAATACCCCCACCTATTTCCTCAAAAGGAAGTAGTTGACGTGTAAAATTTCGAGGACGAAATTTTTATAACGGGGGGAGAATGTAACGATTCCGGCAAATCCAGGTATACCCTAGCCGGTATATACTATTTACGTGTCATTTAATATTGATTATATGAGTTATAGTACGTATATACGAGTATATATGATTCATAGTACGAATCATACTCGATTATATAGTGAATCGTATTGGAATTACAATTAACCAATGAACGATTATTGAAACCCGAACGAATCGGGAATTGCATTATAGACGAAATATATAATGTTTAGTGATGTTTTCGAAGTATTAATGCTTCAGGATAAGTGAATTATAGCACAGAAAAAGGATTTCGATTTATTTGTACGTCGGTACGATAAACGAAACCTTTCACATCAAACCAAACAAGAGACGATCGATCAAACCGAAAAAGATGCACAAATACCGACAATACGATGTTTTAAGTCATTTAATGTCATGGGTTAAGTTTTTAAAGTTTTTTTAAGTCGGTTTTATGTAAATTTTATTTTAACCCGAAAAACAACCATTTTAGGCTCGTTTTAAGCCGAATTACGAGTTTAAACGAGAAACGAACTGAGCCAGATTATCCAAAACATTATCCGGATTACGGAAATCCGAATATGTGGCTAATATTGAAGTTGTGGGGCCCACCCCCACCCATTACTTGGACCGATCGGTCCCCTTTACACACATTATCATTCATTTTCTTTTTTACATCAACAAATTCTCTCAAATCTCTTCATATCTTTCAAGTATCCATCCAAATTCATCACTTTTAACCAAAAACTTGAAGGTATGAACATGTTTTAATACTTGAATCTTGTTTCTAACTCCATGATCTTGAGAAAAGGAGGTTTCAAATGTAAAAATGGGTGAAAACCCGAGTTGAAATCGATTCTCGCATGATCAAGTGATGTATACAAGTTATACAAAGGATCTTGATCCAAGTGATGAGTTAAAAGAGTTTAGAACGAAATTTTACGGTTGAAATCTTGTAAAATGGGTTTTCCATGTGAAAGACGGGTGAAAGCCCGAGATGAAACCGACTCTTGCATGATCAAGAGATGTATACATGTTATACAAGGGATCTTGGTCCAAGAAATGAGTAAAAAGAGTCGAGAACGGATTTTTACGGTTAAAACCTTTGTTTTTATATCAAAACCGACACTATGAAAGAAATGGTTTGATTGTTGGTGTAACTTGCTTGGTATAGTGTTATTGTGCTTGTAAGTGTTGTATCTAGTGGCTAGCAAAGGCTAGAAACCAAGATCTTTGCGATCTAACGCTAGAAAACACAAGATAGTTCGGTTTTCGTGTGATTTAGTGATTTTGGACAGATTGTAATGTGCTTAGAGTTGGGTCACGAAATTTCACAGAGATGATCTACACATGAAAATAAGAGATCTGTGAATTTTTGGTAATTTTTGGATAAAAGATGAATATTTGGTGAATTTAATGCTCGGTTTTGGCCAAAAATGGTGAAAAATAGCTAAACTTGATGAAAAATTCTGGAAAATTTAGGATAAGCTTTTTATAACATATAAAAGTCACATACAAAATTTGAGCTCAGTTGGAAAAGTCTAAAGGGGCTTTTCGGTAAAACGAGTTCTAGAGCTTTCTAGCTCGGTTTTTGTGAAAATGGCTTGAAAAATGAGTTTTGGGTTCTGGAAAAATTCCAGGGAGTTATGAGGATGGCAGGGATGATTCCAGAAAAATTTGGGATTTTTCTAAAGTCTTTTGGTATTTTTGACATATTTAGTGTTTTAATAAGGTTTAAAAATAGATAAATAAATGTAAATATAAGAAAATAAATCTGGAAAATTTTTATAAAATTTCTTACTGTCAAAATAAGTTTTGTGCAAAATTTCAAGACCCGAGACTAAACGGGTAATTATTTGTGCTAAAAAGAACATAAAAACAAATTTTTAAAGCTTAAAACGTGTAAACCGGCAAAACTCGCATAAGCGAGCTGACTGGTATATGAAAACCTTAAAAATGGACCATTTCCATAAAACTAAGTAAATTAAGTAAAAATAAATCATCCGAAAATAATTCGGATGATTTGGGTAATTTTACCCGATTTTACTGTTTCCGGCACCTAAATGACGGAAACAGGCCCCGCGTCCAAACGGGGTGTCCAAACCGAGCTCTAATTTCATCACTTTAACTAAATTAACAGTCAAACACCATTTTTGGGTCGGGTGTGACCAAACTCATTTTTGAAACTAAAAACGGATAACCGTGCTAGGCACGCAAATCAAGGAAATCATAAAAATGATAATTTTGACCGTCAGACTCTAAGCAATGTCACAATCTGAGTCCTTAGAAGTGTCACGGGGTTAACATTGTCCCCGAATCGAGTACAGTACTGGGCTAACAATGTCCCAAGATGTACCGATTGATACGTATTAATTTATGGGAAATATATAGTAACGACTAGATATTATATTACAGATCCAAGCTTATAGCAGTTCATTGTATCACGTCTCGACTCACAGAAAGGTGAGTTTTCACGAGCCCCTTTTACTGAACTGTTTTAAATATTTTCCCGGGGCGGAAAACATGTCTTTGTTAAAATATTTAAGTACATACCGATCGTATGGAAACACTTGTATATTTATATATATATGGTTTGATGCATAGAATATATGAATTGTTTATCGTGTGGAATTGTTCTGGGGTAACATAGTTCCCAGAGGTTATTATTGTTCTGGGGTAACGTAGTTCCCAGAGGTTATAATTGTTCTGGGGTAACATAGTTCCCAGGGGTTATTATTGTTCTGGGGTAACGTAGTTCCCAGAAGTTATTATTGTTCTGGGGTAACGTAGTTCCCAGAGGTTATTATTGTTCTGGGGTAACGTAGTTCCCAGAGGTTATTATTGTTCTGGGGTAACGTAGTTCCCAGAGGTTATTATTGTTCTGGGGTAACATAGTTCCCAGGGGTTATTATTGTTCTGGGGTAACATAGTTCCCAGAGGTTATTATTGTTCTGGGGTAACATAGTTCCCAGGAGATTAGTAGAAATGCTCTGGGGTAACATAGTTCCCAGCATAATTACATTGCTAATAAATGGTTAATAAAATGAACTGTCAGTGTTTATTTAATTTAGTGAAACTCACCAACTATTCGTAGTTGACCCGTTTTCTTTACATGTTTTCTAGGTATGCCCAGTTGGAATGATTGAAATGTGCTTAATTATCTGTGCTACCTGTTGGAAGCTTGCTGCTCTATATTTTGTAATGAACATATATTAATGTCTTATCGGTAAAACCTGTGTGTAACACCTAGATAGTAACGAAACTCGCAACAATGTAATATGATATAAATTAATGTAGTGGTATTTTCTTTATAAGCAAAGCTGTTGATATCAGATGTGTCTGTTGCATCCCATGTACGTTTCCGCTGCGGTTACGGGGTGTTACACCGGAGGAAGAACCGGTTGAGGAGGAGGCACACTCAGAGGTGTCCTCAGACGATGACATCTAAGGATGATAACACCTAGATGGAGGGGTTGTCTCCATCCAAACTATTATTTTCTATAATTTTAAGGATTGATTTGAAATACTTTGTAACGAATACAATGGTTTTAATCATGAATTTTTATTTGGATTAATATATGGTTGTGATGTGATGTTTGTTTCTTATTTCTTTCCTGCCTATCTTTTTATTACATGTATGGCATGTTGCATATGAAAGAAAAATTCATGTCTAACATTTTATGATGTGATTCTAGGAAATGGCAGGAAGAAACGCTGGACACGGACGTGGTAACATCAAATTGACTGCAGCAGAACTCCAAACTCTGCTGAATGACCACGCGGCGGCCGCTCTAGCCGCACATGTACAGAACCAAGCTGGAGGTCCAATTGGAACGTGTACCTTCAAGAATTACCTTGACTGCAAGCCCAGTACGTTTAAGGGCACCGAGGGAGCTATAGGCTTCCTGCGTTGGGCTGAGAAGGCCGAATCAGCTTTTGAGATGTGTAATTGTCCACCTGCCAGTAGGGTCAAATTTGCTGCTGGGACACTTGAAGATTCTGCTCTCACTTGGTGGAATTCGAATGTACAGATTCTTGGATTAGAACTGGCTAACGCTATGAACTGGGAGGAGTTCAAGAATATGATGCGTGAAGAGTATTGTCCACAAGAGGAGATTGCATAGTTGGAATCCGAGTTTTGGTCATTGAAGATGGTAGGTTCCGAAATTGAAGCCTACACCACCCGTTCTCACGAGTTAGCTGTGATATGTCCACGGATGGTAGACCCGCCGAGTAAGAGGATTGAGATGTATATTGATGGGTTAGCACCGCAAATTCAGGGCATGGTGACGTCTTCCAGACCAGCCACGATCCAACAAGCGATCCGATTAGCTCACAAACTGACGGATCAAGCAGTGACCCAAGGTGCGTTACCACCTAGAGGTTCAACCGCTAAAGCCCGTGACAACCCGAGCACTGAAAACAACAGCAACAATAACCCGAGTAATGGAAAGAGAAAGTTCGACAACGTCAGGTCCTTATCCTCGAACCGCCCACAGCAAAAACACTACCGTAAGCCCGAATTCACCCGGAACTTCAACCATCAGGGTCCCAACAATAGCAACAATGGTAGCGGGCAGGGTTCGAGCGGCTATGCTGGGAAACACCCGAAATGTAACCGGTGAAACTATCATCATGCTGGCCCGTGTGACCGTGTAAAGTGTCTGAGATGCGGAAAAATGGGTCATCAGGCCAAGGAATGTAGAGGAGACCTAGCGGCAAAGGGTGCTCCTAAACCACCTACGACGACTAAAGGATGTTTTGAGTGTGGTCAAGAGGGTCATTTCAGGAAAGATTGCCCCAAGCTAAAACAGAACGAGAACAATGGAGGCAACAGCGGTGGCGGAAGCAATGGTAAAGGAAGAGCTTTCGTCATTGGGTCGGGTCAAGCCCGCAACGATCCGTATGTGGTGACTGGTAAGTTTCCTGTGAACGACTGTTTTGCTTCTGTTTTGTTTGACACTGGAGCTGATAGGAGTTTTGTGTCAAAGCCTTTAGTCAACTCTTAGACTAAACTCCAACCCCGTTAGATGCTAAGTTTCCTGTTGAATTAGCTGACGGTAAGACTATAGTAACGACTCATGTACTTGCGGGATGTAAGTTGAAACTGTCAGGTCATATTTTTGATATCGACCTTATACCTTTTACGCTTGGTAGTTTCGATGTCGTTGTCGGCATGGACTGGTTATCTGAGAACCGAGCGGAGATTATATGTCACGACAAGATAGTCCACATCACTACCCCTTCCGGCGAGATCATTTCGATCCAGGGCTAGAAAAGCGGCATGACCACCAGCGTCATCACCCTCACGAAGGCTCAGAAGTATCTACGAAAGGGTCATCCGGCAATTTTAGCGCATATTGTCGAGAAACCCGCAGAGGAGAAGCGAATCGAGGATATACCTATTGTGCGAGATTTTCCGGAAGTTTTCCCGGAGGATTTGCCTGGACTCCCTCCTATTCGACAAGTCGAATTCCAAATCGAATTGACCCCCGGTGCAGCGCCCATAGCACGAGCCCCGTATCAGCTCGCACCGGAGGAGCTTCAGGAGTTGTCCACTCAGTTGCAAGATTTGTTGGATAAAGGTTTTATCCGACCTAGCTCATCGCCATGGGGAGCCCCTGTCTTATTTGTCCGAAAGAAGGACGGGACTTTCCGAATGTGCATCGACTACAGAGAGTTGAACAAGGTGGCGATTAAGAATCGTTATCCCTTACCCCGAATTGATGATCTGTTTGACCAGCTCAAAGGATCGAGTTACTACTCGAAGATCGATCTGCGGTCTGGTTACCATCAATTATGAGTGCGCGAAGAAGATATTTCAAAGACGGCTTTCAGAACTCGGTACGGTCACTACGAGTTTTCGGTTATGCCTTTCGGCTTAACCAACGCACCAGCCGTATTTATGGATCTCATGAATCGAGTATGCAAGGCGTACCTCGACAAGTTTGTGATTGTTTTTATTGATGATATTCTCGTCTACTCCAAGGACAAGGCTGACCACCAGGAACACTTAAGGGTAATCCTGGAATTATTGAAGAAGGAACAACTGTATGCTAAGCTCTCGAAATGCGAATTTTGGCTTCGCGAGGTTCACTTTTTAGGACATGTGATCAACGAAAATGGTATCCATGTCGATCCCGGTAAGGTAGAGGCCATCAAAAACTAGGAAGCACCTAAGACTCCGACTGAGGTGCGGCAATTCCTTGGACTGGCCGGCTACTACCGGGGTTTCATTGAAGGATTTTCAAAAATTGCTCAACCCCTCACCGCTTTAACTCATAAGGGTACTAGGTACAATTGGGGTGACGCACAAGAATCCGCTTTTCAACTGTTGAAAACCAAACTCTGTAGCGCCCCTATTCTAGCCCTTCCCGAGGGAACAGAGAATTTTGAGGTGCATTGTGACGCATCGAAACAAGGTCTCGGTTGCGTGCTGATGCAACTCGAGAAGGTTATAGCTTATGCCTCTCGACAACTACGGGTTCACGAGAAGAACTACACGACCCATGACTTGGAACTCGGAGCTGTGGTGTTTGCCCTTAAGATTTGGAGGCATTACTTGTATGGTACCAAGTTTACCATTTACACCGACCACAAGAGTCTCCAACATATCTACGATCAGAAGGAGCTGAACATGCGACAACGTCGTTGGGTCGAGCTGCTAAAAGATTATGATTGTGCCATCAAGTACCACCCTGGCAAGGCCAATGTAGTGGCCGACGCCCTCAGCAGAAAAGAAACAGACAAACCCAGGCGAGTGCGAGCACTGCAACTCACGATTCATGCCAACCTACCCGATCAGATTCGCGATGCCCAACTCGAAGCTTTGAAAGATGATAATCTTCTATCGGAACTCATGCGGGGCATGAACAAGCAACTTGAAACCAAATCGGACGGGGTCCGATATTTTGAGAACCGGATTTGGGTTCCACGATACGGAGAGTTGAGAACTCTAGTGATGGACGAATCTCACAAGTCCCGATATTCTATCCACCCTGGCTCAGATAAAATGTATCATGACTTAAAGGCACTTTATTGGTGGCCGAACATGAAAGCCGACAATGCCACCTACGTGAGCAAATGCTTGACTTGCGCCCGAGTCAAAATAGAATACCAGAAACCATCTGGCCTACTACAACAATCGGAACTTCCAATGTGGAAATGGGAACACATTTCAATGGATTTCATCACGGGTTTACCTAAGACACCGACGGGATGCGATACCATCTGGGTGATCGTTGACCGGTTGACTAAATCGGCACACTTCTTAGCGATTAAGGAATCGGACAAAATGGAAAGATTGACTCGCGTCTACATGAAAGAAGTGGTGTTTAGACACGGAGTGCCTGTCTTAATCATTTCTGATCGAGATTCCCGTTTCACTTCGCACTTTTGGAAGTCGCTGCAAAGCGCACTAGGCACCCGTCTTGATATGAGCACAGCATACCATCCTCAGACGGATGGGCAAACTGAACGAACTATTCAGACCTTAGAGGACATGCTGCGTGCATGTGTGTTGGATTTCGGAAAAAGTTGGGAACCTCACTTACCTTTGGTAGAGTTTTCGTATAATAACAGCTACCACGCAAGTATTAAAGCAGCGCCGTTTGAAGCACTGTACGGACGGAAGTGTTGATCACCTCTCTGCTAGGCAGAGGTGGGTGACAGCCAAATCACTGGTCCATAACTGGTACTCGAAACTTCGGAAAAGATTGTTCAAATCCGAAATCACATGGCAGCAGCACGAGATCGCCAAAAGAGTTATGCCGACAAGCACCGAAAACCTCTTGAATTTCAAGTGAACGATCGGGTGTTACTCAAAGTCTCACCTTGGAAAGGTGTGGTTCGCTTTGGAAAGCGAAACAAACTCAACCCACGATATGTTGATCCTTCCCGGATAACGGAACGCGTTGGTCCGGTGGCGTACCGACTGGACCTACCAACGGAACTCAGTGGCGTACACAATGTTTTTCACGTATCCAATTTGAAGAAATGCCTATCTGATGAAACCCAAGTAGTCCCTTTGGATGAACTGCAAGTTGATGAATAGTTACGCTTCATTGAAGAACCAGTCGAGGTTTTGGATTGGGAAACCAAAACACTCAAGCACAACAAAATTCCAATCGTTAAGGTTCGTTGGAACTCGAGACGTGGACCAGAGTTCACGTGGGAACGCGAGGATCAAATGATGAAAAAGTATCCTCACCTTTTTGAAGGGCTGACCAAACACCGAAAACCGCGAAACCCGGCAAACCGTCAGAAATCACCGGAGGTATGAATTAAATTTCGGGACGAAATTTCTTTCTACTAGGGGATGATATGACAAACTGAAAATTTTTCTTACTTTTTCAGACACTCATCACGACTTGACTCAAATTTTCGGGACGAAAATTCTTTAACATGGGAATGATGTGACATTCGTCAATTTCAGGTTAACCCCGTTAACTCAACTCCGTCAATTCAAACTTAAAGATCATTGAATCTATAACGCACACCTCATTACATTTAAACTAGGGTTTAAATGACGCTTGACAACTACTACATGTGTAGTCTTTCGGGAATTGCACCGAAACGCAAACGAGTTGACGCAAACAATTGGTGAATAAACGAAAAACGTCAAAACAATAATTTTGTGATAATTATGTGTTAGACTTATGTGTTATGTGATAACATGGTATAAACGTTAACTCAATGTGCTAGAACTAGTTGGTTAAGCTAGAAAAGTAACATTTGGAAGTTGAGGGACTAAAGTGTAACATGTTATTATAAATAATAACATAAACTAAAACCCTAACACTCTTTCTCTCCCTCCCAAACCCGACGGCAGCTCTAAGCCCCCCCCCCCCTTGCGATCGGCCTCATATACACACATACAATCAAGATTGTTCAAGTTTGATTGAAGATTAAGGTGTTAGGAAGGTATAAACAACTATCCTATGCATCCTCTATGCTTAATTTCAATTTTAATGGGTTAATTATAAACCCTAGGTCTGATTTTTATATGTGATGGTGTTCATGTGTCTTGTTTTGATTGAAAGATGTATTGATTGTCGAATTGATAGCTAGTATTGGTGCTATTGCATGTTAATTGTTGTGTCTTTGAGTTTGAGATCAAATAAAACCCTAACCATGTTTGTATGGTGTAATTGATATGCATGGATAGTGGTTATAGTGTCTAGAATGTTATATGAATGATTTGTGGTCCATAGATAGTTAATATGTTGAGTTTGGATGCAAACAGTTTCTGGACAGATTGTGTTGTTGATGTTCAATTGACTGTAACGGGGTGTAAATTTGAAAATTGGTTGGGATAATTGATACTACAGTAAACTAGGTTGAGTCTAGTTTCTAAAGAATGTAAATTTGCAATTTTTGGACGTGTAAAAGTTAACCTTTATGATTTTACAAAAACGTGGTGCAAAGTTGAGTTGTTAGACCTGCTGTTAGGTTGTTTTGTAAATGTTATATCTCATGAACCACGAGACCAATTGGGTTGATTCCACTTCTGGAAGTTGACTTGTTGAGTTAGGAACCTAACCCAAGTGGTCTTGCATTTGTTGGATTTTTCATTTAACGGGAATTTCAAATAACATTCTGTTGCGCATGAATTTGACTGTTATGAGCTTGCTGTAATGTTTTGATCATTATGAGAAATCTATGTGGAATAAAAATAAAATAAAACATGTTCTGGAAACCTAACACATATATGCTTTTGTGATGATTTTTGGTAAATTAATTGAGATGCTATGATCGGTGGAATAGTACAGTCTTTCAAGTAGAATTTCTGTCTCGGTGAAACTAGCTGCTGAATTTTGTGAAAATGCATGAAACATGATACTTGCTATATAATTGTTATGTTTTGACCAAATTGCCCCTGTGGGGAATACTTGTTAAATAGTTGTCGTGTTTTGACCAAACTGCCCTTGCGGGGAATAATTGCTAGTTAATTGTTTTGTGTGACCAAATTGCACTTACGGGGAGTAATTGCTAATGATGTACATTATTAATACATGACACGTAAATAATTGCTCACACATGCAACGTATCACAGATGTACTTGTTAAAGTCTCACACGATTCACAAACGAAACACGAAATATATTGTGTGCATAGGTATTATGTGCCGAGTCTAGAGACTCGATAATATTTCCGACACTTAGAAAAATCTCTTTGTTGTTTTAGAACGCTAGAGAGAGTTTTTCTGTGACACGCATCCTTTGGTGAATTATTTTGGGAAATACTTCGCAAACATTGAGTTTCACTTACCCCTTTAAACTGTTTTAAACGCTTTTCACTTGGGGGAGATAACATACTCCGATAAACGCATTTAAGATTTTGTTAGTAAATTATATATCACTTGTAAAGGCTAAGTGGCAAACGAAACATTTGAAGTCCTACACATCGAACCGGTTAATATTTGGAATAGCGAGTCACTGTTGAGTAGTACTACTGGGTTTGACAAACCCCACCCAACGCTAAACTCGACTGGAGGTCGAGCGGGTGTAATTTTGGCTAACACGTACCTTGGTCTGGATGACCTGGTGACAAGGCACTTGATAAACAGTCAGCTTCGGTGTCGAACACTTAGTAAAACTTGTTTTATAGGCTAGCTACCTATTGATATATAATTGATTTAACACTATCTGGTAAACGCTAAATGCTAAACGCTAAACGCAAAACGCTGAACGCAGAACGCTGAACGCAAAACGCTAAACGCTTTATTTTATATAAACTTGTGAACTCACCAACCTCGTGTTGACACTTTTAGTATGTTATTCTCAGGTAGCCGAGGCGGGCGCGCGGTATAGGATCATGCATTGCTTGAAAACGCTTTTGTTTATGCAAACTATTTTAAACTGTTATCATTGGGTTTTAAGTCGTCCTGCGTGACGCAACATTTGTTTTATGGTTTTTACGCTTCCGCATTAATTACCCGTAAACGTTTTGTGGTTTGAAAACTTTTTTTTATGGTTTGATTATAACTAATGAATCCGATCCTATTAGTTCACACCCTCTGACGGTAAAACTCCGTTAGTGGATTTTGAGGGTGTGACATCAAAAATCTAATATCAATTAAATTTAATTATAACTAATGGTGGTTTTAAAAGATGATTTAATCTCATCACCTTAGATGGCTCGGATATTTTGTTAAACTTAATTATAACTAATGGTGGTTTTGTAAACTTATAAACAAGTAAACTTAAATGAGACTTTTGTCTCATAATAATAATAATAATAATTTTATATCGGGAGAAGAAAAGCTAACCGTTAAAGACATCTTAAAACTCCCGACAAACAACAGAAGTTGTACTTACCATTCTCATTAACCTAAACCCCTTGAACCACCACAAAATACCCAATCCCGATTCAGACACAACCAACACCAACTACCTTCTAATCTATGCAACCCTTCACAAAGGTGGAGATTTGAACTTGTTACAAGCTTATTTATCACAGGTTACATGTTGACTAAGAGTGTTCACATACATACGTGAGTGAACATTGTGATAACGTGACGTTTTTCATAAACAGAAGCTCATAAAAATAAATTTGCCTTTTGATTTATTCCTATGATTTAAGGTTGGTTATTTTGTTCCCATTTCCTTGGAACTCTTTTGGGGATGTTTAAGCTATGGTCCTAACTTGCTATATTTAGAGACTATTTATAAGTAGATTGCATGAGGACAAGCAATGTTCAAGTGTGGTGATGTTTGATGTACATGAAATTATACATCTTTTTAACATCAAATAATCTCTAAAATCTGCAATTTCTATCAAATAACATAGCCTAGAAGGCTACTTATCATAATAAAATATAATTTCAGGTGAAACCAAGTACCAAATGAAGAAACAAGCGAAAAGAGGAAGAAAAACGAAAGAAAACACAAGAAAAGCAAGAAACACGCCCCCATGCCTCAAGAAACACGCCCCCATGCTTCTGAACACCAGAAAAGACAAAAATCTTAAGAAAAGACATATACTGAAAACAACAGCACGGGACCGTGCCTCTTGACCACGGGGCCATGGTCACCCTCAACAAAAAGACAATAAATTCAGCACATGTCAATAAAATCACGGGGGCGTGCCTACCTAAGCACAGGGCCGTACTTCACCCTCCAGACTGCCTATAAATAGTGGCTCATGTTGCATTGATCAAGTGTGCCTTGAAGAGAATTCTATACGCTTTTCACTTGTAAAAACAATCTAACACTCATATTGAAGATATAGTGAAGAGTTTAAAGGCTTGGAGGTCATCATCATCATCAACCATCATCATCATCCATCCACCATCATCATTAAGAAGGAAGAATCATCCACATTTGGTTAGATTGCTCTAGTTTAATCATGTGTTTATCATCCATTCTAACGTTCATAACCATGCTCATTATGAGCTAAACTCCATTTACCATCTAAAATCTATGAAGAAGCTTTGTTTTACTTGATGATTATATAAACCATGTAATATAATTTAGTAGAGTACATGGTTATCTTTAAATTATCTTTTGATGAGAAATGTTTCACCATATTAATTCAACAATTCAAAGTTAGTGATTGTCAATTATATTGACAATCGTTCATGATCGATTCATGTTCTTGAAAGATTGAAATACTTTGATAATTTATTGAAAAATGGATATAAGTTATGATCTATTTCTCTAGCTTTGGTAATTCTAAAATAACATCGTTAACGTGATTGCTTAGGTTATCATGCTAGTTAAAGAAGTCATATGTTAACGGAATGTGTAATTATAACCTACTTAAATCAACCAAGGGGAGATTGTGTGACTCAACTATAACCACCCGAAGTTGTTAGAATTGGTATTTGAGAAATCGAAGTTAATCCTAATCTTTCTACTTTACTAAACTACTTGCCAACTCAAATTGAAATTCTCGTGGTAGCATGACATTAAAAAAGGGTTGACTTTAAAATGCACATGCTACTTTCTTTTATGTCATAGGATATGCTCACTTAATATGAGGAGCTATTCTATCATATATTCTTACGGCAAGTCTATCACGTGTTTATTTAATAATCATCAACGAACAATGGAGTGGATTCTTGATCTTAGATGGTAACCTTCACATATTTGAACTACTTGTTTAGAATTTCTCGTCTTGGTCACCTATATATTATATATAAGTATTTATATTTTATAAAAAGTTCAAAAATCAACTCCAATATGATTAAAACCTCCTATTAAAGTAAGACGACGATTCATTATTAGAAATATTTGTGTCCATGGATCGGTACTTGGTTCTTACCAATACTATTCTACGTATACGATAGGTACACTTGCCTATTTTGTGTGTTTTTAGACTTTGTTGAAATCACTTTTATATATTTAAAACACGATCTTGTACAAAAGCTAAATATCCAATCCATTACATTTTACAAGCTACACACAGACAACATCACACATCGTTTAATTTTATAACGAATGACACCTCATTCGTCATGTTTAAGCAACAAATAGATTCATTCGTTACTAGGCTATTCGTTATTCAGCCATTCGTCATCTATCTAATAAAAAATCGCCTCATTTTCTATAACGAATGAACTCATTCGTCATAACGAATGGGGTAACGAATAGGACTTGTACTTTCAAACAAAATATAAAATTTCACTAAGTGTTGTTGAATTCTGTATAATTTTTATTAAGTTCAGCTAACTAATGTTCGGGTTTTGACTACAGATATCGAAAATGAAAATTTGGATGATGCTCCGGAACAAGAAAACCCTGTTATTCAAGAGGAACCACAATCACAACAGGTTCAAGCAACACAAGAACCACAACCTCAAGCACAAAAAGAAGCTACACTTGTCGTAGCTAAACTAGCCTACAACAAGAAACAAACATATGTGCAATTTTGCAAGATGATTTTGCGGGTCGTGATATGTTTGGGGACATAATTGACTTTCTACGTCGCTCACGCATTCACTATGCTATATCCGCTGATTTCCCTATACATTTTAGCGTGATTCTGTAGGTCCCCCGGGGCGTCGCCGATCGATACGAGATCCGCACGAGGTCTAGGAGTGCGGAATCCTCCTAGACTCGTTTAATGGTGTAGAAGACGAAGAACACGATTACACACAAACACATGCACGAACAAACACACGAACGGGATAAACACATCTGCAGATCTTTTATATAATAACCAAACACGTTACATACCGAACATAAACAGAAACACGGCCGACCCGAGGTGAGCTCTACCTCGGGCCGTCCCACACGACTCTCCCACTCGGTTTCTCTCTAGACAAATAAACTGATCACTCAAAACTCTAACTTTCTGGATACTCTAACCTAAACAAGACACGTATATATATATATAAACAACTTCACGGGCTTGGGCCTGTAGACAAAGTTGTTACAACTTCGCCCAAGGCGAAGTTGTTCTAACTTCGCCTATGGCAGAAGTTATTACAACTTCGCCTATGGCGAAGTTGTCCTAACTTCGTACATCGTTTCCGCTGATCAAAATTGCATAGCGACGGTCACAAAATGCACCAACAGACTCCCCTTTGACCATTGCTCTCAATTCTAACAAACATAAAAGATCATCTGTTACAAAACATGCACCAACAGATTCGTCCATTTTGGGACACTCCTCCTTATGTTTATGCTGAAAAGACTATCGTAGCTGTTGTGCAGAAAAAGACCATCGAGATTGACGCTGACATGATACGTCGAGTCCTTCGGTTTGCCGACACAATAGACCACCTTTGTGAGTTTGAAAAGACACTGATTCGAGGCTTATTTCAGAGATTATTCTACAAAGTCGATCTTGATCGTTCACAATATAACAAGACGTACTTGTGCGAACAGTACAAGTACCTACTACACATGATCATTCATAGCCTTGGTGGATGTAAAGGCGGATACGACGAATGCAGAATCATGCTACAATCTGCATTTGTTGCACTCATACTGCACAAGCCGTTCAACTTCTCTGAGCTAATATTTTATCATTTGAAGGAGAACTGCTTGGTTCGGCATCGAAAGAACATGTTTTTGATGTATCCTGGCTTTCTGCAACTCTTCATCAAGATCTAATTCATGATTTGGTTCTTGATCCTTCTTTGGTTGATGATGTGATGGTGTTGGAACACATGTCTAAAGATACGATGAAGCGTATGGAGACGTATCGTAATTATTTATGTTCATCTGATGATAATTGGATCCATGATGATTCTGATTCTGAACGTGAAGATTTTCCAGTTGGGAATAATGATGGGAATGATGGTGGCAATGGTTGTAATGGTGGAAATAGGGGATCTAGTGAACGTAACGTGGTTGAGGCAACTACTTCTGAGGCTGCTCAACGCAGTAGAAAGATTAAAATGGTTTTGACTGAGAAACCCAAGAATATGCGGGTACATAGGGGAAGTGGTGTGGAGATTGGTCCCTACGAACCAAGGTTGTTAATTCCTTAACAAGTACCGGTGGTATTTCCTGTTGTTAGTACCCCGGCTATCACACTGACAACGACAGCATCCACTAATTCGAGATTTTCTTTGATTCCACAAGTGATGTTGTCTCTTATGCCGACCTCACCTATCACGACGATTGCTACATATCCTTCTCCAACTACAATGCAAATGCAGCCTTCGGCTAAATCATTTATGAGGTTTAGTCATCCTCAAAGTCCCATTACGTCAAATAGCTGATGATCAACAACGGCAAGATCATATGTGGATGTATCAACCCCGAATAGTAAACCACATCTCTTACCGTCTGAAAGAGAATCATGAGCTTCGAGCAATTGTTGCTTCTCAGAGGGGGAAATTGGAAGAACAAGAAAATGTAATTCTCTAACTTACGTGCAAGGATGACATGTTGAAAAAGTTGAAGAATAATGATGATGAGAAAGACCCTGATGCAGGCACCAGTGGCAGTAAGCAGAAACAAGATGTTAGTACATCTGCTAGTACTAGTGGTGTTGAAACCGGCGATGATTGACATTTGGTAGTATACCAAGATACTACTGACGTGAAACCAACTGAGTCGATCAAAGCCAATACCATCTTGTTTATGGACAACGAGCGTGGAGTTGACATGAGTACAGCTAACTCTGACGAGATTGAGGAAGGGGTATTTGTGGATTATGCCTTATCTCGAGACCAAATCTCGTTGTTGCTTGGTTTGAACGATGAGGAATTGGATGAGTTGGAAGCCGATGAGGATGTTGAAATAATTGATGATGATGAAGTTCTATTCGATACGAGTATCCCATCCCGGGATACGTCGTTTATTTATGAAGACATTGAGGTCGAAGATGTGACAGCAGAGGAGTATCCTGATCAATACACTCGTAAAACGTTGATTAGGGTATTCCATTCTTCACTAAAGAGCATGTTCAAGCTGCTGAAGCAAATCTGGAGAAGAAAACGTAGAAGAAAGAAAACGTATCAGAAAGCAGATCGTCCTATATAGATTCTGCATATCCGGCTTTCAAAGGCATGTTTGAGGTTCATAACAAACCTCGACTTTATAAGATTATTGAAGCTTACAGATATATTAATAATGAACATGAGATGGAGGTCAAAGCATTTGCAACGGCTCACCAAAAGACAACATTCAAAGCATCGAAGACCGTCAATGTGGCATTGTATCGTGGATTTATGATTCTGAACTTAACATATGCACCGTTAAGTGGGAGCACGGTGTTCAGTACTACCAATACATCACCGATGGTCTCACTTTACGAAGATGGGATGTGCGAACACTTGCTAACAACCCGTTTGTGAATTGAGGTGGCAATCAAATGGCAGGATGATTTCTTCACAATCTGTTGTTTGAAGTTAATCATGGTTTTAAGTTTTTAAAGCCACAGTTTCCAACGAGAAAGTATATAGACGAGATCGATCCGAAGACTGGTTGGAGGAAGCTGGTATTGAAGGTCAAGCCGCTAGGCACGATGAAAAGAGTGCTTGTAAAGAGGTTCCCACAAAGTCTTTACAAGACATTCAACATGTGGTACTATTACAAGCGTACCGGTGAATTTGTTATTTGTCTCGGCACAGGTCTGAAGACAAGTTCATGCGAGTCATTGATCCGATGTGGCTCGTTAATTTATCGGAGTAGAATATTGACATTTTGTTCCAGAATGAGATCAGATTGCTGACATGAAAGATTTTGAACGAGCTATGCAATTTCAGCGTGTGTGCGTGTTTGCAACGCTTTTAGAGTTAATAGCTGCATGGTCTAGAAGACTAAGAGGTTGAACTAATTAAAGACAAAGAGCACGAGACGAGGGGGGAGCTTGTTAGTGTATCGTTTTTGTCGTCTCGGTATTTGTATTAATTGTAATTTATTTATATTAATGTAAAAGGGCATTTTGGTAATTACACCAAGTCCATTCGTTATATTAAGTGTTCATTCGTTAAGGATGTTTAACGAAAAAACCTATACGTTAAAGTATATGGTCATTCATTAAGGGTGTTTAACGAACGGGCCTAATCGTTATTAGTAAGTTACCATTTGATGTGTTGTAAAACACATTTACTTTCTGTGTCTTTTTATCATGTTTTAAGTGCTTAATAGTATAATAAATATGTGTTATGGCTTGTTTTTGCATGATCTTACAAAGATTGATGATTAATTGTAGGTTATGAGTTTTACAAGAGAAAAGTGTCAAGTTTGAAGACTCTAGGGGCCTTTTTGATCAAGATTGAATACTACAAGTCAAGGCCCGACCCAAGCCCACAAGATCCAAGCCTTTTATGCATAATATATCAAGTTAATAAAAAAAATAAGAAGCACCCTAGCACGATCGGAAATCTCAAGAAAGAAATAAATTTGGTTTGTTGTTTGTGTGGCTAGAATATTGGTTGGTTTAAAGGAAACCAAATTGAATTTGGTTGTGTGGTTGTGGTTGAATCTCACGACCAGCAAGTGGGAAAGAAAAGCAACAACAAATAATATAAATCAACATCCCCTATTATTTTCCGATCGGGACTGCAGCAGCAAAAAGAAAGAAGAAAAAAATATTTTTTGAAGCTAGTTGGCAGCATGGAAAAGGAGGATTAAGTTAAGGACAACTTGGTACAACAGATCGGGATCGTTTTTTATCAAGAAACTCAGCCATACTCTATAGTAAAACACTTATAAACTTTGTTCTTTTGTTCAAGTTCATAACTATTTAATTTTGATCTTTAACTTGAATTGTTTTGCAATTGAATTGAAGATTGACTTGTGCTTGATTGATATTGATTCTTTAATGAGTTTACATTAAGTGTTTGCTGTTGTCCAAAAATCATGTTAGGCTAAACCTGTTAGTTCTACCTAGGTTAGATGTTTATTGTTAGGTTTTAGTGAGTAATATGGATTGTTGATCATCATGACTTGATTTGTTAATGAAAAGTTTGGTTTAACATTGAATTAGGTTGTGTTTAGTGGCTGTGATTTATTTAATTATACTCATATACCTCTTGCTTTGATTGATTGAATCGGTTTTGATCGATTTTAGCTTGTTTGAACTCTTTACTTTGTGTTTAGAGATTGTTTGCGGGGTGATCAACCGTAGGGTTTAAGTGGGTATGTTAATTAGTTAAAATCAGCGGGTAGGCACCTTCTTAGAGACCGAGAGGTGATAGGAAGTAAGTTCGTCTCATAGCTTTTGCTTGTTAGGATTAGGATCGCACGAGAGCGTGTTCGGTTCTTGTCGGGTTTGGGTTATGAGCGATTAGTTGATCTAGTTTAAGTTAAACTAAATTGTTCCTCTATACTTGGTTGCATTCGTCTCCATTAGAGTAGTGTGTCGGTGAGTCCGAGAGGAGAGTCGACATTAGAACACTAAAACAACTCGTTTCCCGGTTTGTTCTTAAAATCAATTAAGTGTTAGAGTTTGTTGGTGAGACCGAGAGGTGATCTAGCTTTCTTGAGTGGACCTTAGTTGTGTCATCCTTAGAAACCGGTGTCGTGAGATTTTCCCATCCATTAGCTTATTATATCTTCAATATGATACTTACCTAGGTAGACGTTTTCTCCAATTGCAGTTAAGTCTCTAAGTTTCATCAAGTGTTTAGTTAAGTTAAGTTAAGTTAAGTTTAGTTAATTAATTTAGTTAAATTAAGTTAGGTCAAGTGATTATTAAAAATCATTTAAATATTCTTAGGTGAGTCTTGGTTAGGGTTAAGTATTAAAAACGTTTTCACGTGTCCTTGTGTTCGATACTCGGACTTCCTTAGTTCTATAATATTAGTGATCGGTACACTTGCCGGTTTTGTGTGGTTTCTTTAGGAGTCTTGTTTTATAAATTTAAAGCTTAGTTGTGAGTTACTTAGAAAGAGAATTATTAGACACACATCACCATTTGTCATGGAATGTTGACGAATGAGTCATTCGCTATATTGTTTAAGTTTAGTTAGGAAAGAAGACGAATGAGTCCCATTCGGTATGAGTTGTATTACGAATGGACTTCATCTTCTATATGTATATATGTTGTTCCTTATGCTTAATGTAACAAGTGTGTTAATAATTATTCCTAAGGGCCGTTACTCTGTCCAATTCACCTCTCTCACACACACACTTTGTTCAATACAATTAGTCAATCACCTAATACATATCAAGAATTAGATCCTTGTTCATACAATATGAATTGATTCGTATAAGCTCTATCAGGCTCTCAAAATGATAAACTATATTAAAAACCAAGAACAAGCAAACTACAATTAAATTAAAAAGCAAGCTACAAATCCTTTTATGTAGAAAAAGAGAGATAAGCGAGCCCATTGACGTGAAAATAAACTATTCTAGAAAAAAAACTAGTAAATTCTCCTTTTGAAACCTAACTTAACCGAATAAAAAATATTGATTAATTCCTCCCCTAACTCTAGTTATTTAGAATAGAGTTAAATGATTGTCGGTTAGTGACTGCCCAGATGTTCGTATGAGACCGGATTCGGGTCTAATAGGTTCAAAATAACTAGAGTATGTTCATAGTCCACCGTCTATACCTATACTCAAGGTCATGAACACGTACAAGGTCCACAGTCCTTACATATGTTCACCATTCATGGTACGTACAAGTTCCTCGGCCCTTCCTTATACCATCATACGTTAAAAACACGTACAAGTTCCATCGTCCTTCCCTATGTTGTCACATATAGCATAGCACGTATGAGGGCCGCAGCCCTCCCCTATGCTACCACATTCATTTCACATCACGTATAAGGTCCGCAGTCCTTTCCGTTGCAAACACCTATCTCTACAACATGTATAAGGTCCACAGTCCTTAGCTACACCATCACATGCCATGTCTATGTCCAACAGAAGTTAGAGGGATTTGCCATCCTAACTTACTATGTCAGACATAGAACTCGCATACTATACATACGTCTGCTTAAATGTACCTCATGTATAATAAATATATATAACATACCAACATAAATAAATTAATAAGTGTACACATTCTACATTCTTCAGGCCAAATATATTACTAGGCAAGCAATATATAATATCAACTTCCACATTAGGTATGCACACAGCCCTGAAAACATAAACAGAGAAAGGGGCTAGAAACTCACCTAAATCCTTAAGCGTTCTGAATTAATAGTAACTCCACACACCTAACTGTTTAAACACAAGTGTGTTAATTAACCAGACTAACGAAACCATCTTAGTTAACGAAGTTCGTTAAATTAACTTAACCGAGCTAACAGGGTTAGCTAACTTAAATTAGATAACGAACCATGTAGATTAGATCCATCTATCTTTCTATCTAAGTTAATAGTAGTTAACTAAGATTAACAAATTAATTATTAATCCTTATCGGTTATTTATTTATTATAATTATTATTTATTATATTAAAATAAACGCTAACGAGGTTAATCATGTCTTTACAATGAAATGGGGTTTGGTTAACGAGACTTAACGGAATTGACGAGGTCAGTTAGTGTAACACCCCGTAACCGCAGCGGAAACGTAAACGGGATGCAACAGACACCTCTGATATCAACCACATTGTTTATAAAGAAAACTGAATACATTAATATACTTCAAATTACATTATCTCATGTTTCATTACCGTCTAGGTGATACACACATCATACAACACGATACATAATTCTATTTAATATAACGTATCCTAACATCCTGCACGCAAATCTTACACACATCAAGCACTTAGCACGTAAGCAATCACTTCATCTTAATCATACCTGAAAAAGCATGTGAGAAAACGGGTCAACTACGAATAGTTGGTGAGTTTCACAATTCGAGTAAACCATGATAAATCATTATCAAAATATAATATTATCATTGTAATTATGCTGAGCCTACAAGTGAAACCTCTGTTAACTCAGTACAGTACCCGTTCCGGGGGCAATGTTAACCCAGAAACACCTCTAGGGACATTTGGGGACACTGTTAACCCAGTACAGTACCCATTCCGGGGACAATGTTAACCCAGAAACACGTCTAGGGACATCTGGGGACACTGTTAACCGAGTACAGTACCCATTCCGGGGGCAATGTTAACCCAGAAACACTTCTAGGGACATCTGGGGACAATGTTAACCCAGTACAGTACCCATTCCGTGGGCAATGTTAACCCAGAAACACCTCTTGGGACATCTGGGGACACTGTTAACCCAGTACAGTACCCATTCCGGGGGCAATGTTAACCCAGAAACACTTCTAGGGACATCTGGGGACACTGTTAACCCAGTACTGTACCCATTCCGTACGATTCCCGTACAATCAAATATTTATAAATACACGCAAATCCATGCGTTCAGTATGTACTTAAACATTTCAATAGTAACATGCTTTCCGCCCCGGGAAAATATTTAAAAACAATTCAGAAAAAGGGGCTCGTGAAACTCACCTTAGCACATGCAAGCAGGTAACAACAATCATTATCAGTTAACACATCCAATCTTTAATATGATCCCTACGATCGTTATTATACAATTATTGTTTATATAATCTTTAACCGTATCAACCGGTACATCTGGGGACACTGTTAACCAAGTACTGTACCCGTTCCGGGGGCAATGTTAACCCAGAAACACTTCTCCGGACTCAGATTGTGATATCGTTTAGAGTTCACTAGTCAAATTTCTATTAGTCGTTTTTTCCCGTCTTGCGTGCCTAGCACGGTTATCCGTTTTTACGTTTCAAAAATGAGTTTGGTCACACACGACCCGATAATAGTGGTTGACTGATAATTTAATTAAAGTTGTGATATTAGAGCTCGGTTTAGACGCCCCGATTGGCCGCGGGACCCGTTTCCGTCTTTAGTGCACCGGAAACTGTTAAATCGTTTTAAAATTACTCAAATCATCCGAATTATTTTCGGATGATTTACATTTAACTCAGTTATATGAAAATAGTTCATTTTTAGGGTTGTTATACACCCGTCAGTTCGTTTAGGCGAACTTTACCGGTTTACGCGTTTTAAGCTTTAAAAGTTTGTTTTTATTTTCTTTTTAGCACAAATAATTATCCGTTTAGTCTCGGATCTTGAAATTTTGCACAAATCACTTTTTGACAGTGAGGAATTTTATAAAAATATTTCCAGAATTAATTTTTATATTTAAAATTTATTTATCTATTTTTAAACACCATTTAAACACTAAATATGTCGTAAATACCAAACGATCTTAGAAAAATCCCAAATTTTCCTGGATGACCCCTGCTATCCACATAGTCCCCAGTAATTTTTCTAGAACTAAAATCCCTTTTTACATGCCATTTTCACCAAAACCGAGCTAGAAAACCCTAGAACTCGTTTAACCAAAAAGCCTACTTAGACTTCTCCAACTGACCTAAAATTTTGTGAGTGACTTTTACATGTTATAAATAGCTTATCTGGAATTTTCCAGAATTTTTCATGATATTTAACTATTTTTCACCATTTTTGGCCAAAACCGAGCATTAAATTCACCAAATATTCATCCTTTGTCCAAATATTACCAAAATTTCACAGAACTCATATTTTCATATATCTAACAACCCTGTAAAATTTCATGACCCAACACTAAAACGTGTCACAATCTGTCCAAAACACAAACATCATACAAAAACCGAACTACCTTGTGTTTCTAGCTTCAAATCGCAAGAATCTCGCTTTCTAGCCTTTGCTAACAACTAGATACAACACCTACAAGCACAATAACACCACACCAAGCAAGTTACACCCACAATCAAGCCATTTCTTTCATGGTTTCGGTTATGATATAAAAACAAAAAATTAAACCGTAAAAATTCGTTTTTGGTTCGTTTAACTCCTTTCTTGGACCAAGATCCCTTGTATAACCCGTATACATCACTTGATCATGCAAATAAACTCAAGAAACGAAGATGGAAACGTAAATAACTCGATTTTTACATCGGTTTTCTTGCTAAAAACTCGGGTTTTTAGATGATCTTGTGGAGAGAATTGATGAACAAAGCTATGGTTGTTAAAAAAAAATAACAATGAATGGGGTTTAACCCCTTTTGGTCCGATCGGTGTGAAGGAGAGGTGGGGTGGGACCCACTTCTCCTTTTCTAGCCACATGTTTGGATTTCCGAAATCTGGATAATGTTTTGGATAATCTAGTTCAGTTCGTTTTTCGGTTAAATGTTTAATTTAGCTTAAAACGAGGCTAAAACGGTCGTTTTTCGGCTTAAAAATGAAATTTATATAAAACCGATTTAAAAACTTTAAAAACTTAAACCTTAGCATTTATTATCTTAGAACATCATATTATTAATAATCGCGCATCTTTTTCGGCTTGATCTATCGTCTCTTGCTCGGTTTGGTATTAAAGGTTTCGTTTAACGTACCGAAGTACCATTAAATCGAAAATTCTTTTTCTGAGCTTTAATTCACTTATCCCGAAGCTTTAATACTTCGTCAACATCACTAAATATCATATTTCTCGTCTATAATGTAATCCTCGATTAGTTCGGGTTTCAATAACTATCGATCGATTAATCGCATATTCAATGCGATGAATTATATATTCACGTACAATCAATACAGTGAACCATGTATTCTCGTATAATTACTATGGTAATTCATGTCCTCGACATTAAATATAACGTAACTATTGTCTACCGGTTAGGGTATACCTGGTTTAGTCGGAATCGTTACATTCTCCCCCCGTTAAGAAATTTCGTCCTCGAAATTTCACACGCCCACTATCCCCTTCCGAGAGAAAGGTGGGGGTTTTTCCTTCAGAATTCACCCTCGCGTTACCAGGTATAATCTGGTCCTCGCTGTGAATTCCACTTAATCTTAATCAATAAAGCTTGGTATGTCCAAACTGTTTAGTTTTCCCGTCTACTATCTCTACGGAATTATTTATGATATCAAGCATGTCTTCTATGAGTACCTCCATTACTAGTACTTTCGTTGCCTCGTCGCTTAGGTGCTTTTCAATCCGTATACATGGCAAAACATCACGTATAGTACTTAGCCCCTAGAGTGCTTTAATCGATAAACTAAATGACCAATCATGGAGATAGTCTCATGAGGTCCTATATATTAAAGAGCTATTTTCGGTTTTGCCAAACCTTATATCACCTCTCTAAGGTGATGCCTTAAAAATGTCTTGTCACCTCCTTCCACTGACAATGGTTTCCTTTGAATGTTGGCATAAATCCTTTGCCAATCTCGCGCTACTTTCAACTTATCTTAAATATTATAAATCCGATTGGTTGATTCTAGAATCAATTCAAATCTTATGGCTTGAGTGACGCCCATTTTCAATTTAACAAATTGGAGGTAATTACTTCACCCATAGAAAGCTTCAAGCTCTCGATGCTTCCTTCCCCGCCTTCCAATAATGGAAGTAGGATGACTATTTCAATCTGAGATAATTGAAAATGGTACTCCACGACGAAATACCATTTCACCATCATGAATTTAGGCGAGAATTCATTGTGGTAATCGCCATGGATTGGGATGAAATGCGAGGATTGGTTAATCGATCCGCGATTACCCAATTTACATCATGCCTTTGATATATCTTGGGAATTTGCGTCTCGAAATCCATTGTAATTTATTCCCACTATCATTGGCGAATTTTCTGTCGTTGAGGCGTTCCCTAGGGTTTTCGGTGTGCAGCCTTATCTCTTGCATAACTTAAATATTCACCAACATACGTAACCATATCTTTCTCCAAACTCGGCCATTAATAAAATCCTTTCAGATATTCGAATCATCAATGGTCTAATCCGATCCTCTCTACTTAATCATCGGCTACTATGTTAGCCTTGCCGGGGGTGATAACGGATGTCACAGTCATAATCGCTTAACAACTTGACCCATCTTCGTTGCCTCATATTCAGTTCTTTCTGATCGAATATGTGCTGCAAACTTTTATAATCGGTGAAGATGGTGCACTTCGTACCGTAAAGATAATGTCTCTAGATTTTAGGTGCGAAGATAACCGCTCCCAGTTCTAAGTCATAAGTAGTGTAATTTTTCTCGTGTACTTTTAACTGTCGGGAAGCATAGACTATAACCTTATTATTCTGCAACAACCCGCATCCTAACCCTCTACGCGATGCGTCACAATACGCGACAAAACCATCGTCTCCATCGGGGAGACTTAAAATCGGCGCTTGGCACAATTTTTGCTTTAACGTTTGAAACGCCGTTTCCTGCTCTTCTCCCCATTCATACTTTCGATCCTTTTGAGTCAGGAGAGTTACAGGTTGGGCGATGCTGGAAAGTTCTCTATAAATCGACGATAATATCCAGCTAAGCCTAAGAATTGGCGGATTTCCTTTGGCGATTTAGGCGCTTGCCAATTCTTAATTACTTCAACCTTACTCGGGTCAACGTGTATTCCTTGGTGGTTTACAACGTGACCGAGGAATTGCACTTCTTGTAACCAGAAGTTACACTTGGAGAATTTTGCATACAACTTCTCCTGATTCAGAAGTTCTAAAATTATTCTTAAGTGTTGCTTGTGCTCTTCTTTACTTTTCGAGTAGATCAAAATATCGTCAATAAACACGATGACAAATTTGTCGAGGTAGGGTTTACAGACTCGATTCATGAGGTCCATGAACACTGCCGACGCATTTGTTAGCCCGAACGGCATAAATAAGAATCATAATGGCCGTAACGAGTCCGAAACGCTGTTGTTGCAACGTCCTCCTCTTGGATTTTTCATTTGGTGATAACTATATCTAAGATCAATTTTCTAAAAAATAAATCGCCCCTTGCAGTTGGTTAAACAGATCATTTACTTCGAAGAAGTGAATACCTATTCTTGATCGTCACTTTATTCAATCCTCCCTAATCAATACATATCCTAACACTTCCGCCCGTCATTTCCCAAATAACACTGGTGCACCCCATGGTGACTAACTAGGTCGTATAAAACCTTATCCAATAATTCTTGCATATCAGTTGGTGCAAGTCGGTAAGATGCTTTAGCAACAGGGCCAGCTTGAGGTATTAAATCGATTCTGAATTCGACCTGTCGGGTTGGCGGTAATCCAGGAAGTTCTTCTGGGAAAACTTCTGGATATTTACGTATCACTGAAACATCTTCTATATGTTTTCTTTTAAATACTTTTCTCTGTATCTAATCGATTCATCGTCCGAAAGAGAGCTTCTAATCATCTTCCTTTCATATTTGATTTCAGCTTCATGTTGAGTTAGCCAATCCATGTTAACTATTACGTCAAAACTTCTTAACTTTACTGGTCGTAGGTCAATACGGAAAGGTTAATCGTTCAGAATAATAGGACAATTCCGAACAATTTAGTTAACCATTAGGGATTTACCGTTAGCGATTCTACAGTATAGGGTTCTATAGTTTCACTAATCGGTATCTTTCCAAATGGTAGGAGGTTAATAGGAACTAGCTTTTATCGGCGACCGTAAAAATATCACAGAAGCATATTGATTTAAAACTACAACATACTTAATACCACCTTTGGATCATGGCATGCTTTATTCGAATTACTCACAAAAGCACGGCTCCTTGCTTGATCAGAGGTCATGAGGTTCGTCTTCCAACGACACCTTGGTTCAACTTTGGGCAATTTCTCTTGAAACGTTCTGTACTGCCACATTCATAGCATGTACAACGGTTTGGCATAATTTGATTTCTTTGGATGGATTGTTATTGAAGCTGTTGGGTTCGGAGTGGTTGTACACGAATGGGTTGGGGTTGCCGGTTCACATGGCTTCAATTGGTTCTACAATTAGGGCATTACGTCCATCTTTATCACACCTGTGGCCTACTATCACTCGACATTCTTCTTCCTGCCGATAACCATATTTTCCACATTTAGGGAAGGACCCTTCATGCGGTTCGTGTTTTCACACCAGAACTAGTCTTAGTATAATTCTGGGTTGTAGGACATACCTACTTATTCAAAAGCCTATCTTGCACTATACCTTTATCATTTCTCTTCTTTAACACTCGACGTCTCACCTAACGTCCTTCCAGTCCGCTTCCCATAGAGTCAAATATATCAATACTGGCTTGTGACACAACCCTTCCAAAGGTTGTATATTTTACAGGATTGACTATACTCCTTATCGATGGAGTTAGTCCCCAATATAGCGCTCGCTTCGCTTAGTTTCAGGAGTAATTAGCCATGTTACCAGACATGACAATTCCTTCAAACGATTAGTGTGTTCTAAGTGATCAGCATACAACATTTCTACCCTCCATAGCTCAGTTTCCAATCTCTGAACTTAATTACTCGAATAAAAGTGCTCTAGCACAAGAATTTTAAATTCTGACCATATCATCTGAGTAATAATTTTTCTAACTATAATTTTGTACCATCGTGTGCCATCAAGATACAACATAATCTACCAACATATCTGTAGCATATTTCACTACACAATGTTCTAGACTCTTACCAATATCCTTAACTATTTCGATCTTTTTTATCCACTCGCTAATCTATTCCATCCTTTACCATCAGTAAACTATTAATAATTTCCTTAACACAACCAACAAACATATCCTTCATACCGGATCTAATTCATTACGACTACTATTCATGTTTAGTTTATAACTAATACTTGTAGTCATAATAGTATTCGGTGGGACATTATCACTCTTAGTAATAACACTAAGAATTGAAATATTCATATTCATGTGATTGCTCGATCTATAATTCTGCGATCACATTTGCATCAACACTAGCAGTGATCTGTGATACGACATTCGGTATCATCATCTGCTATCTTTGAGCAATCAACTGAATCATATCAATCTCCATCATTGGATTTACTCTCTTTATGTCATTCTGCCGTACCCATCCCGTACGCAGTAATCAATACTAATCTTACCGTATAACTCGTTACCAGCTCAATCATAACAGCAGGTACACATACACACCAAATATTATCATACATATTACACATACCAGTATCTAGTATATATGTCCCACAAATATAATAACATATGGACTTAACCTAACGTCGGTTAACGTCTAAATATGTTCCATAACCCTTGTCACCAACTGGCATATAGATCTTTCTCAACAAAGATTAATGTTTAATATGCTTGATTTCAATATCCTTCTGCATGTCAGCATAACCGGTACATGCTCACCGTGAGCACCAAACGATTACGTACCACGGAGTTATAATATCCGTGTCCATTTGTATATCCGGCATACACGGTATACCACCTACGAGCGACCAACCAACTATGATATAATGATTCCAACGCCTCTTTGTGTATGGGTAATCATTCCATTCGAGTATACATGGGTATAGGCATCTAACGGATGTAAAGATAACAAAGGGAGTTGCGAGGTTCAAGGTAATCGCGCAACCCATGTTGCCTTCAAATATTATCAATTACTATTATGGGAAACTCTATCACTTGCTCAGTCAATGTCCTCAGGCATTCTAGGTTCTCTAAAATCGGTAATTCTCGATCATAGAAGTTGGTACAGAAGTTGGTATCAGAGCCATTGGTTATAAAGAATTAGGATGTCTTTAAAAGATACCTAAAATATAACCAGTAGCTCAAGTATTATAGGATCTGAATATCAACTAATAATATATAATGACGGGATCTGGATGAACTTGGATGGACAAGTGAGTTATTATGGTCCGGAACATAATAACAGACTTGTCCGCACGAGGGAATTCAGGGGAAGTCACTGGGTACATTAATAGGTAAAAATGGCAACATATGTGTAAAGTATATAATATTATTTATACGTGCTAATGTGTATATATATATATATGTACGTATCTTGTGGGTACATGTATTGAGAAATAGGACCCGGATAAGGAACTGGGGGATGAAATAATAAAAGTACCGAGGATGCTGAAATGTCTAGAGCATCGGTTGATGATAAGTCTGACTTATCGGGTCATAGTTATGATAGTACCAAATTAGATCTCCCGTTTGACATTAACCAGAAATATCTAGTAACCATCACTCCCAACCAAAATTAATAAATCCCTTACCCTACCAACACCGGTATCATATATCCTAATAACCCCATATGTTCACCCGAACCGCCGACCCTCACGTACGGACGGACCTATACCTGAACCCATTCTTATTCCATTAAGGTAAAAAAAAAAAAAAAAAAAAAAAAAAAAAAAAAAAAAAAAACTTGATAATAAAGGAGCAGATAAAAATAATATATAGAAATATATAGGTGTATTTCTCACTCTCAAACATATGAGACATACCACCTCCGAGATCGCTAAAATCGGTAATTCTCGATCTCGGAGGTGGTATGTCTCATATGTTTGAGAGTGAGAAATACACCTATATATTTCTATATATTATTTTTATTTGTTCCTTTATTATCAAGTTTTTTTTTTTTTTTTTTTTTTTTTACCTTAATGGAATAAGAATGGGTTCAGGTACAGGTCCGTCCGTACGTGTGGGTCGGCGGTTAGGGTGAACATATGGGGTTATTAGGATATATGGTACCGTGTTAGTAGGGTAAGGGATTTATTAATTTTGGTTGGGAGTGATGGTTACTAGATATTTCTGGTTAATGTCAAACGGGAGATCTAATTTGGTACTATCATAACTATGACCCGATAAGTCAGACTTATCATCAACCGATGCTCTAGACATTTCAGCATCCTCGGTACTTTTATTATTTCATCCCCCAGTTCCTTATCCGGGTCCTATTTCTCAATACATGTACCCACAAGATACGTACATATATATATATATATACACATTAGAACGTATAAATAATATTATATACTTTACACATATGTTGCCATTTTTACCTATTAATGTACCCAGTGACTTCCCCTGAATTCCCTCGTGCAGACAAGTCTGTTATTATGTTCCGGACCATAATAACTCACTTGTCCATCCAAGTTCATCCAGATCCCGTCACTATATATTATTAGTTGATATTCAGATCCTATAATACTTGAGCTACTGGTTATATTTTAGGTATCTTTTAAAGACATCCTAATTCTTTATAACCAATGGCTCTGATACCAACTTCTGTAACACCCCGTAACCGCAGCGGAAATGTAAACGGGATGCAACAGACACCTCTGATATCAACGACATTGTTTATAAAGAAATCTGAATACATTAATATACTTCAAATTACATTATCTCATGTTTCATTACCGTCTAGGTGATACACACATCATACAACACGATACATAATTCTATTTAATATAACGTATCCTAACATCCTGCACGCAAATCTTACACACATCAAGCACTTAGCACGTAAGCAATCACTTCATCTTAATCATACCTGAAAAAGCAAGTGAGAAAACAGGTCAACTACGAATAGTTGGTGAGTTTCACAATTCGAGTAAACCATGATAAATCATTATCAAAATATAATATTATCGTTGTAATTATGCTGAGCCCACAAGTGAAACCTTTGTTAACTCAGTACTGTACCCGTTCCGGGGGCAATGTTAACCCGAGAAACACTTCTAGGGACATCTGGGGGACACTGTTAACCCAGTACAGTACCCATTCCGGGGGCAATGTTAACCCAGAAACACTTCTAGGGACATCAGGGGACACTGTTAACCCAGTACAGTACCCATTCCGGGGGCAATTTTAACCCAGAAACACCTCTAGGGACATCTGGGGACACTGTTAACCTAGTACAGTACCCATTCCGGGGGCAATGTTAACCCAGAAACACGTCTAGGGACATATGGGGACACTGTTAACCCAGTACAGTACCCATTCCGGGGGGCAATGTTAACCCAGAAACACTTCTAGGGACATCTGGGGACACTGTTAACCCAGTACAGTACCCATTCCGGGGGCAATGTTAACCCAGAAACACCTCTTGGGACATCTGGGGACACTGTTAACCCAGTACAGTACCCATTCCGGGGGCAATGTTAACCCAGAAACACTTCTAGGGACATCTGGGGACACTGTTAACCCAGTACTGTACCCATTCCGTACGATTCCCGTACAATCAAATATTTATAAATACACGCAAATCCATGCGTTCAGTATGTACTTAAACATTTCAATAGTAACATGCTTTCCGCCCCGGGAAAATATTTAAAAACGATTCAGAAAAAAGGGGCTCGTGAAACTCACCTTAGCACATGCAAGCAGGTAACAACAATCATTATCAGTTAACACATCCAATCTTTAATATGATCCCTACGATCGTTATTATACAATTATTGTTTATATAATCTTTAACCGTATCAACCGGTACATCTGGGGACACTGTTAACCAAGTACTGTACCCGTTCCGGGGGCAATGTTAACCCAGAAACACTTCTCCGGACTCAGATTGTGATATCGTTTAGAGTTCACTAGTCAAATTTCTATTAGTCGTTTTTTCCCGTCTTGCGTGCCTAGCACGGTTATCCGTTTTTACGTTTAAAAAATGTGTTTGGTCACACACGACCCGATAGGAGTGGTTGAGTGATAATTTAATTAAAGTTGTGATATTAGAGCTCGGTTTAGACGCCCCGATTGGCCGCGGGACCCGTTTCCGTCTTTAGTGCACCGGAAACTGTTAAATCGTTTTAAAATTACTCAAATCATCCGAATTATTTTCGGATGATTTACATTTAACTCAGTTATATGAAAATAGTTCATTTTTAGGGTTGTTATACACCCGTCAGTTCGTTTAGGCGAACTTTACCGGTTTACGATTTTTAAGCTTTAAAAGTTTGTTTTTATTTTTTTTTTAGCACAAATAATTATCCGTTTAGTCTCGGATCTTGAAATTTTGCACAAATCACTTTTTGACAGTGAGGAATTTTATAAAAATATTTCCAGAATTAATTTTTATAATTAAAATTTATTTATCTATTTTTTAAACACCATTTAAACACTAAATATGTCGTAAATACCAAACGATCTTAGAAAAATCCCAAATTTTCCTGGATGACCCCTGCCATCCACATAGTCCCATGTAATTTTTTCCAGAACCAATATCCATTTTTACATGCCATTTTCACTAAAACCGAACTAGAAAACCCTAGAACTCGTTTAACCGAAAAGCCTACTTAGACTTCTCCAACTGACCTAAAATTTTGTGTGTGACTTTTTACATGTGATAAATAGCTTATCTGGAATTTTCCAGAATTTTTCATGATATTTAACTATTTTGCACCATTTTTGGCATAAACCGAGCATTAAATTCACCAAATATTCATCCTTTGTCCAAAAATTACCAAAATTACACAGAACTCATATTTTCATATATCTAACTCCCCTGTAAAATTTCATGACCCAACTCTAAACGTGTCACAATCTGTTCAAAACACAAACGTCATACAAAAACCGAACTACCTTGTGTT
>NW_027499509.1:0-109632 GCF_021521415.1 Bidens hawaiensis | reverse complement strand
AGTCGGTCGCAATTCGCAAGTACTTTGTAATTTATCTCATATTGGTTGCAAATGTGTCAAGTATCGTCGCAAATTTATCAACGATGATTTCAGTCGCTAAAAGCTGCTGTAAAGTGATTTAGGTCGCCAAACAGATTAGCCTATGAAATGACTTTTGTTAAAGAAAACCATTTTGTTTAAGGGCATTTGCAAACAAAGTGATTTTTGTTGAAGAAATCAAGAAAACCATTTTTGTTACCATCCAAAGGTGATTATATCATAAGAATTGTTTTCGTATTTATTTGACAAAATGTGATGATTTTTGGCCATGCCGTGTCCACTTCCAAGGGTCCACCCCAGACCCATTCAAATTCATTTTCTTGTATAATGCATATACAACGATTCTAGCATAAACTTTAAATATAATTCATACGTTTTGACTTAACAACTACGCGTTATTTCTAAATTTGTTTTCCAAGACTTTATGAATTTCTTTAAAAGATATATTAATTTGTTATTGAAATTTTTTAACAAAACAAATATATAAGGCGAATAATAACTTATTAGCATGTATCTAAGGACCCGAAGAAGACTTTTGATCCAACAAACAATTTAAAATAGATAAACATCTTTATATGATCCAAGTTTGATTATTTTGTGAACAAAGAATACTTAAAGTGGTTTAGTCACTACCTTCTCCGATACGATGATTAAATTTCAAATATCAATGAGTTTTGGCCTGACAGTATTGTTGTCCAACTCTATATATTTTATGTGATGAGGGTTTGATCTCTCATCACCACGTACAATAAAATATTACATGGATTTAACGGTGTAGTTTAAAATCTGTTAAAAAAATTATAATTTTTAAATAATTGAGAAAATAACTTATAGGTAATTTTTTCATCTTTAATATATAACTAGTTTTGTACCCGTCGCGTTGTGACAGTGCATTAACATGTATTTGATTTGTATAGGCTAAATTTGTTACGATAACGCATTCAGGTTCCATCCTACAATAGTTAGTTGATTGATGAGCAAAAGGTTTTGTGCAAATTTTTATGACAATTGCATAAAATCATATGTTAAAATAACATTTAATGTTTAGCATAACGTATTTGTGTCCAATATTGATTATATCATTACCATCTACATCTTATTTACGACAAAATATATAGTTTTGTAATTGTGTGATGAAACAAATCCATTATGTGTATAAGGGGAGTGGGGGTGGTCCGTTATACACGGCCATCACGCGTGATGGCATCACGAACACCACCGCCGGTTCCCCCATCACGCGTGATGGGGGTCCGGCCGTGATGGCCATCACGTGGTGAATACCAATAAATTTGAACATTGGGAAGGGGGGTGACCGTTGGGGTTGGGTAATTAAAAAAAAATTTTAAACAATATAAATTAACAACCATTTCAATCCAACTCAAAACACTCTCAATCTTCTATTACAAAAACCTATTTCTTCACCACTTCAATTCAAAACAAAAAATATGGATTTTCCGAGTAACTCGTTTCCGCTAGACACCGATAGCTCTTCGTCTTCGGACGATGACATTGTTGAATGGTTCCCGTTGTTATATAACGAACTTGAAGGCCCGAGCCGTCCAAAGAAAAAAATGGTGGATCGTGATCGTATACATGCCCACGAAGTGTTAATAAACGACTATTTTGTGGAGGAGCCGAAATACAATGACGAGACGTTCAGGGATCGGTTTCGTTTGCCGAAATCTTTATTTTAAAGATTGTAGCGGACGTCGAAGCAAGCGAAGAATGGTTTCAAGAATCTTACGACGCGAGGGGCAAACGAAGTTTTACGACGTTTCAAAAATGCACATCCGCTATTCGTCAATTAGCGACAGGTAACCCACCCGATCAATTCGATGAATACTTACAAATGTCTCAGAGAACTTCACGTGAATGTCTGCAATTCTTTTGTAACGCGATTATAAAATTGTATGGCAAAGAGTTTCTACGAAAACCAACAAGACACGACATTACACGTCTTAACGCCGCGCATGAGGCTAGATGGCATTTTCCAGGGATGCTCGGTAGCATCGTCTGTACACATATCGAATGGAGGAATTGTCCACGGGAGTTTCGAGGGGCGTATGTTAGGGGTGATATCAAACGACCGACTATCGTACTTGAAGCGGTTGCGTCAAATGATTTATAGATTTGGCATTCTTATTTTGGTGTTCCTGGCTCAAACAACGACATCAGTGTTCTATGCACATCACCGTTGTTTCAAAGCGTGACAGATGGTACCGAACCCTTCTGTCCGTATTTTGTCAACGGGAGATATTACAGACGTGGCTACTTTCTTGTCGATGGTATCTACCCGGCATGGTCTGTTTTTGTGAAAGCCTTTTCGTTTCCTGTCGAGGTCAAGGAAAAGGCGTTCAAGAAGTTGCAAGGATCGGCAAGAAAAGATGTCGAGAGAGCTTTCGGTGTCTTAAAGGGTAGATGGTGCATACTTAGTCGACCGGTTCGTGCAATGAAAAAACCCATGATCTCTAGCATATTATATGCATGCATCATATTGCACAATATGCTAATAAAAGAAGACGGACGTGCAATTTCTCCAGATTGGGTGCCGGATCCTCCTACTCAAGTTCCCATTCCTGAGAACGTGCAATTAGACTTGCGGAACGAAGATATTCACCATCGGTTGAGATATGATATAGTTGAACTTGTACGTTCTTTAGGTTTGGAATTTCTGAATTCGGAAGAGGAGTAGATTGTTTAATGTAACTTTTATTTTTTTTAATTTACTATTGTTTTTAAATTTTAAGTTGTAAAAAAATATCAAAAAAAATTTTCTATCACACCACACCACCACCCCCACCAAAATTCCATCACTAGTGATGGAAAGTAGTGGGGTGAGGTGGCACACTTGTATTGGTGGGAGCAAGTGATGGTTTTTAAACCACCCCCACCCCCTAATGTGGAGTGTATATAAACAAAGAATATGTGTTTTGAAATGACAAATATCGGTTAAAAACATTTGGGTTTCAAAGCTACCACAAAACTATCTTTAACTCGTGTAACACTATTTTTAAAAGTAAAGGCGTTGAAGTTATTCAAATGAATACGAGGAATATTTTATCTTACTATACTATTAAAGCAACATATCTTTTTCATATGTCATTTAACTAGGTTATCCATATAGAATGTCAAGTATACAATTTCTATGAATAAATAATCCACCTAATAAACAATTTAATTTTAAACATTAATTCCTAAGTTGGAGAATGTTTCAAATAAATGGTTATAATTATCATTTATTGAGTAACAAAGGAAATTAATTATTTCATTGTTATTTTCAAAAATTTTGAGACTTTGTTATTTTATTTTATTTTATTTGGATCTTAGGAAATTATTTATGAGCGTTTGGACCGGATGTATGAATGTTTGGATTGAAATGGTGGTTTAAGTCACGAAATTTGGATTTTATTGTTGCTTTATTAAATGGTTTAATCAAAATTATAATTGTTATATCTCTTTGTTATATTCATATTTGTAACATTCTTTATGTTTTGTACTTATATGTTTTATAATTTCAGTAAAAATAGTTTTTATAGCAAACAACTTATGATACAACATCTACATGCTTACGATTCATAGCTTACAACATATGATTTCAGTACATGATGAAGTTCTAATTAATATGTCTATTTTTTATTTCATGGTATAAGTTAGAAATATGTTTTAAATTATTATTTATCTCTGTTTTTCTTTGTATGTTGGAATTTTTTAATTAAAACAACAATATGATACCTTATATTAGTAATGTTTGATTATCTGCCGTTTGTAATTTATTAAAATATTATATATATATAGGGCTAACTCATTTGATAAAGTCAAGTCCCGATCAATAAACAAGCACCAACAAAACGACTAACATTCATTTATATTAATCAGAAAATATAACTCAAAAAATTGACTATAATATCTTAAACCTTAACTAGGTTTGATTCTTGATGAACCCGAACTTGGTTGCATCAAATTTATAATCTATAATGTCTAACCATAACTCAATTTATATAGATTAACCTAACTGCTAGTCAAGACATTACCAAATATAATAAAACCCCATAAACCAATTGTATATTAACGAATCTCATAGGCCCAATAAGTCCAACCCAGTGCCTACACATGACGAGCCTATTATGTAATTAGAAATTATGTCCAAGAATCACCCCCTAATTTCCGACTTAAAATAGACGGATCTTTGTCTCCAAACTTCTCTTCTTTTATCTGTTTGATTTGACCAACGATCTTGACCATCTCGGCTTTCACAACCATCTTGGTCGTCATCATCTCGGTCTTCTTCTCTTGGGAAAGTCTCTTGATCCATAGATGTGTTCTTTCGGTTCTCCCGGACTCGACTATCTTGATGCCTCTTCAACAACTTGTTTCATACAAGTTTTGATTGGTCTCTCAACGGTCAGCTTCTCGCATTGATTTCTTCTCACGGATCACCCAAGTTTCTCACTTTGATCAGTCGCAAATTAGTTCTTCTCGAACCCGCTTCAACAGCAAACTTGATTGCTTCACACAACCAACTTCTCACATTGTTCTTGATTGCTTCACACAATCGGTCTCAATTTCTGATCAATCTATCACAGACTGACAGTTTTCTTCCTCACCGGTATCACACTGTAACACTCTGAATCACTCAGTTAACTCCACACCTATCACGGGTGACCGAACTTTCAATCGATTGGCTCGCTCCAATCGATTCCTTTCCATGGTTCACTCACACAACACAAATGATGTGAACCTTCACGGCTCTACTCGAACAAACCAGTTAATTCCGAACAACTTTTCAAAACCGAACCCACTTGCTCACCAAATAAATCAAACTTCGGTTAAAACCTAACTCGTTCAACCCGTGTAAAAAACAAACTTTGATTACTATTGAATAAAGGATTTGTAGGGCAACTCAAAGTGTGGAGAAAATTATTTATAACGTGTCGTTTGGAAATATGTATATTTTTTATCTATATTTATGTTAGATCGTTACATATTCGAGCTGCCTTTATTTGTTTTTTTACAACGGAACTTTATAAAACTAGCCTACTTGCAAGACGCTAGACGAACAACTTGCAAAAATAAAATATGGTTTTGGATCCACTCGGTCCACTTAACCTTACATTTCTTATTTCTACCATTATACACCATAAGAAAGAAAAGTAAATAATGTGTTTCAGAAGAGTGTATTTGAATTCTGATTTGAGGAGAAGACCATATTGTTTCTAATCTGTCATATTCAAGAACGAATAATAGTAGAAACACAAACGGACACATGATATTTAGGGTAAATCTCTCATATTGTGATAAACAAGAAACTAGATTAAAACTTGAATACAATAACCCTAACTATGGCTATGTATTTATAAGGTGACCCAAACTTGACCAACTAGTAATTACCAAATATAAAGTCCATATTGCAACCTCATAAACCCATTTAGAGGTGCACAAAAAACCCGAACCCGGGACCGAACCCGAAAAATACACGGAACCGGTTTTAGTTAAACTTGTGTTTTTAATACCCGAACCCATATCCGACCCTACCCGTAGGGTACGGATAGGGTATGCATTTTGGTACTAAAACCCATATCGAACTGGGCTAGATTATACCCGGTAATACTCGAAAACCGCAACCGGTTCCATACCCAGAACCGGGTTTTTCCAATACCCGAAACCGGGTTTTTCAAATACCCGATCTATACCTGAAATTACCCGAAAAATACCTGAAAAATACAATTTGTAACCCCTTAAAAAATTCAATCTATACCCGAAAAAAACCCAAAAATAGGGTTTTTCAATACCCGGAAATAGGGTATTCAAATACGCAATTTTAGAATACCTGGTTATATAGCTTGCCCGAACTCGATGCACAGGGTATGGTTTTTAGAGACAATACCGGGACCCGGACCCGAACCCCACCTGGGTATTACCAATACCTGATTTTCCAATACCCGGTCATACTTGAACCCGGTTCCATACCTGAACCTGGTATTTGAAAAACCCGATTTGTGCACCTCTAAACCCATGACATTATTAATGAATTTCATAGGCCCAATAGGTTCAACCTAGCCACCTACACGTAACGGGCCTAATAAGATGAAAATTACCAACACATGTCGCCCACCAAACATCATATATTATCAATCTCATCAACTCCTGTTTTTTCAAATGAGGGATCGTATCTTCAACCCAATTGATAAGTTCCAAGCCCCATAATCTGACCGAAACACAGCATTCCCCAAAAACATTTGTAGATTCCAAACACATTCGAGTTGTTTTATGTCTTCTTTCGCATCCTTGTTTGCTCTCTATATATAAATATTCTACTGTTTTCATTGTAATATAACAAAATACATATTAATGTGTTATCAAATTTATCAATTTGTTTAAGCTTTTCAATGAGATTATTTAAACACAAAAATATAAAACGAATGATAAACAAACTATATGAAAGAACAAGTAAAACATAAAGTAAGCAACTAATATATAATCATTACCTACATATGATAATCAAATACATATGCAAATCAAGCCCCACAAACGCGGGAATAAAATGATGTCAAACATATACACAATGGACTTTGCAGATCCATATATGCCATAAAATATTGAGTGATGGGGTGTTAGCACCACTTAATTATGGATTAGTAAAACTGACTAAATTGTTTTATGGTTTGGCTTTCGTCAAAAGGTTATATGCTAGAAGAAAAAAAAAGAAAAATTGAATTTTAATAATCTCAACCAATTGTTATTATCTGATAACAATTTCTAGTTGGTTATTGCCACTAGTGTTCCCAATTTTAAAAAAATTGACTTTCAATAGTCCCTCGTCGGTGTTAAGTTTCTTTTTGAATCATGATTTTCTAGGACTTTTGATGGGAAAAAGGATATGAATCGATTGATGTAAAACTTAACTCGAAACGATGCTCCAAACGGCTTGATTAATGTTTCAAATCGGTTGTTTGAACGTCAAATTATCAAAAAATAAGTAATTTGGAGCATCGTTTTGAAGAGGCTATTAGCGGTTCACAAACAGCGGTTGCCCAGAAAACACAAAACCCATTAAAAGTTTTTATCAAAAATTCAAGATCCACTGCATTAAGTACTACTAGAAAACATGCTATCACCGACCAAATCACTAACAACTAGCACGCATTGGCAATTACCGCCAGATCACCATTATGTAAAATTTATATGGGTGGTCAAATTTAAGAGAATGTCGATATGAGACATGTTCCTTTTACAAAGGAGAGTGTCGGAGGTGCGAGGAGGAGAAACTATGCAGTATTTATACAGAGGTCAACCGGCCAAATTTAAACTGAAAACAAGATACCAAGACAACAGCACACACTGTCTAATAAGCATTCAAGTATATCACACAGAATCTACTTACATTACACTTGGTTCATCATACAACCAACACGAGTTTCTACCTAGGACACAACCAATGGAAACCTGCAGACGCAGGAAACCACATATATCATAATAACCAAATCCAAACACAAATAATGACTAGTTAATTTCACCTCGACTTTGCACGTGGCAATGCCTTCTGAACATCCTGCATAATTAAATTTGCGAAGAACAAATCAGAAGACTACAAAATTATTTGGAAATTTTAAAGCCTTATCATAAATAATCCTAGAGATACGCGTTTGATGGAATGAGCATTTTACCTTTAAATGTAAGATTTACTCGTACCACTCATCTATATGTTTCTGCAAAAAAATATAAGAAAAATAGAATTAGAAAAGTAAGAAAAGGAATCATGAAAAGGTAAGCAAGCACGGCTACAGATACATTAACTAAAACCTCAATCTTGGTTTTAGAAAGTGTGAGTCAATCAAAGACATTAAGATGCCAAAGTTGGGGGCGAAAAGCAAGAACTTCAAGTACATGAGGCATTGTTTGACAAATTTTGACCCAAGTGTAGATGAAGCCCTGCCTCAACGCTCTGAGGTGTTTTTCAGATCACCTTACACATTTTGCGTCTTAGACACGATTTTTAAAAAACAAAAGCTCAATAAATCAGACTGTAAACTTTAGGTTGATGAGAAAATGATATGAAACTAAATACACTGCAAGAGTCGAGACTCAAGACTTGCATCAATGCAGAGCAAATAGTCCAGATAACCATGGTAACGGCTTATGATCATGAAAACCTCAAGGTGATAGCAGAATGGTAAAATATTATTCCACAAGCATTTGTTAGTATCAAAATACATAATTCTCATATAGTCATATCACATTTAACACACTACATTTTTATGCAAATTAAAACTTTTGGTCAAACCTATACTAATAATTCTACCATTTTAACCCGTTACCCAACACACCCGCTACCAATATCAGTAATCACCTATGACCAGTAGTTGGATATACATAAAAAACCACAAACCTGAAATATCTTACGTTATCTTGTATATAAATAGTACCCAAAGTTTGTATGCAAAAAACCAGTTGCTTTTAGCAAGGCCAAAAGCAATATAAGGTATACCTACAACTGCCAAATCTTAAACCGAAAACATCTGTTAACGAGTCATGGTACCCATTAACAAAAGGCGTATCAAAAGACAGTTTAATCTACTTAATCACTACCCGTTAATCCCTATTAATCACTATAAAAATTCCAATCCGATTAATCCCTATTAATCACTACCCGTTACCCCCAACCACCTGACTAGCGCCTAGCGATTTTTACAACACTGGCAACGATTTTAATCTACTCAAAGAGCTTAATGCATATAATCATAACTTCATCTTAAAACCTACAAACCAGCTGCTAAACCTAACCTTATTTATAACCATTTCAAACATTCAAAACACTATTTATCTACAAAACAAAGTTGTAAAAATCCAATTACTAATAATTCGATTCAAATCGAATCCGCCCAAAAAAAACATTTTATTTTAATTCCATTACTAAAACATGGTTGTAAAAATCCCGGCCAGGTGCTGATTAATCCCCGATAAATTGCTGGTCGGTACCCCACCAACTAGTCACCCATTAATCGATATTCGGTCAAAAACGCCAATTAATCCCTAATAAATTGCTAGTCAGTACATGATTAATCGCTATTTGGTTAATTTCGGTCAAAAATGAAAATTTGGTATATATGTATATTTATGTATATTTGAAAATTCACATATAAATTCCAATCCGATTAATCGCTAGTCCCTACGCCACTGCCCAACCAGCACCTAACGATTTCTACAACACGGACTAAAACTACTAAAAACTAATAATAACCTTCAAATTCAATTCGGACTAATAACAAAACAAGGTAAAAGAATCGAATCACTACCATTTCCGCTCCCCATCCGCATCACGAAACTCCTCATCATCCGCACTCGCCACCGACACAATCGGCTTGCTCGCCCCGGCCGTCCGGATACCTCACGACGACAAGCGGACACACGCAATGCCTAACACAATAATCACTCACACTCCCCAACCTCCCATCACTCCCTCGCTTACTCGCACCGAACCCTCGACTCCCCATAATCACCGCACTCAACCCGAGCCTCTCAACCTCCAAACACAGCCTCTCCTTCATATCATGATCCTTCACAATATGTATCTTATACGGTATGTTAGCGTCCACCAGCGGCTGCGCGAGAGCCGATGACTTAGTGTTTGTGAAGGTATTAAACTCGTCTTCGAGTCTGTTCTTCGACTCCTCGTTGTCGGTGTCAATGTCTGCAATTGATAAGTCAACGGAGCCCCAGTCGGCGCCGTAGAGGACGGAGGTGGGTCTGACGTGGATCAAGATGACGGCGTCGCCGGGACGGAGGTACTGGTTGACGGCCCATTTGACGGCGAAGGCGGACTCGTCGGAGAGGTCGACGGCGATGCCGATGCGGCGTTGGGCGGTGGTGGTGGGGGTGGCGGGAGTGGTGGTGCGGTGGGGGGAGGTGGTGGGTTTGAGTTTGATGGCGGCGATGGGTGGGAGGTCGGAGTCCGGTGGGGGTTTGTGATTCTCTGGTTGCATGGTGGAGTTAGGGTGGTTGACTGACGGTTAGACTTGAGATTGAGAATAGAAGGTGGTGGGGTGATTGCTATGGGTGCCGGAATAAATGATGAGTGGGAGGTGGAGGTATTCGGTTAAATTATTAAGCCGAATACATTCACGTCACGTGAAGGATAAAGACAAAATGGGTGATGACATGACAAATATTTTATTTTTGATATTGTAAAATGATAGTTACAACCCTGAAAGTAATAGGATTCATGCCCGTAAACTAATTCAAACCTCTATTTCATCGTCACATCATACTTTAATCATTTTTTTAAAAATCTTATTTTTTACTTTACCCATAAATCAATAAAAACCTCCACCTCATCTTCCACATCACTACATACTTTTACTACTATATAATAAATATGTATATATGTGTGTGCATATATATGATTTGTGTGTAGCGGGGTGGTGGGGCCAATACAAACCCACATTTCAAACGTTTGAGAATACAAACAAACACATCCACAAACGTTTGTCTCCACCCGTAAACTTTTGTTTGCACCATTCTACGTCAACAAAAACCTCCACACAAACACCGGTGGAGATGCTCTAACAAGACTTGTGGGTGCACAATTATCCACGCGTGACGGGAGCTTTCGGTTTTCGGATGGGAGATACGAAATTTCGTGGTTGCGGAATTAGGGGTGTTTGAGATGGCTTATTTTCACCAACTTATAACTTACTAATTTTTTGAAAAGGAATAAAGTGTTTGGGATTGTTTTTGATGTGAGAGGGAAAAGTTAATAAGGTACACTTTTTTAACTTATTAACTTAATGAAAAGTTATAAGAAGGTAAAATAAGGAATCCTAAACACCCTCTTAAGTGAGAGTGTGGCTTCTCAGTTTTTCTCTCTTTTTTTAGACTGTTCACGATTGAAAGCTGGTCTTCGTGAGCCCCCTGGCGGTGTTCAAGCCCGAAGGCTCCACAATCAAGCCCCATTGGACACCCATAGCGACCCGTCTAGAGGCATTCCCAAAGTAGCTCCTCTATATCTCTTTATCTCTATAATTACACTAAAAATTATTATTATTTTTTCTTTCATATACAATTAAATAATATTTTGTATCATTACATTTTCTCTCTACAACTTTCAAATAAAGGATGAGTGTCTCTCCAAATTTATTTGTCTCTTAAAATTTTTTTTTCTTCTTCACTCACAACCCTTTAAAACCTTTTATAGAAATTTAGAGATTTCTCTCATAACATTATAGATGAATGCTCTAATTTAGGATTTATGGCGTGGGAAAATTCCTGAAATAATTCATTTGAAGAGAGAGAGAGTTTAAAAAAGTTTTCACTTTTGTTTAATTTCAAAAATAACTCCTCTAAATTCAATTTGGTGATGAGATTTATGAAGTTAACAATTAGTTAAAAAAAACCAATAAAAAATTGATAAGTAAGCATTCACATCATATCGTGATTGTGAGTTTTGAGCACAAACTCAAACTCAACTTCACAATCAGTTTGCCCAATGATTTATACAATGAATCAAGGGCCATCAAGACAATATGTGAATAATGTATAAAATAGTTAAATTGCGTCATTTTAGGACCGGCAAAAAGGTCATATCAGACAAGTTTTTGTCGGAATGGGTTCGGATTGAAGTGGGTCATTTCAAAAACAAGATTAATTTGGTTGGGATTGGGATAAATTCGGGTCATAATGAGTTTGGTTAGAACAGGTTCGGATCGGAATGTGTTTTGAGACAAAACGGGTTAGTTTAAAAAATAGGTTTTCAAAATTAATGTAAATTTCAGCAGTTATTGTTGTGTTTTCGAGTTAAATAAACAAATGGAAAGGAAAGGAAATGTTTTCCATTCCTTTATATTCTTCTCTTTTCCTTTCTTTTTCTTTGTTTCCTTTCAATTCCTTAAAAAATGGAAGGAAACATAACCCTTCTAAATTAGGTGCTGTTTGTTTTTTCAGAGGTAAAATGTCTGCAATCTGCGGACCACATCTGTAGCATAAGAGATGGACCAAACCTCTGCACTCTGCAAAAAGAAGACTGTTTGTTTTTTAACGTCTGCAAACTACTAAAACTTTCAGTATAAGCTTCTATAGACACAAATTATCCAGCAACAATTAAAAATATAAATCCAAATTTTATATCTCTGAACTAGCAAATTATAAAACTTACATAAACAATTTTCCACATGAATGTTTTTTCCTCCAAAAGTTTCTTCAATTGTTTTCGAAAGTGGATAGTTCATACAAACGAATGAAACGAGCCAAAACTCGAGCTTAAAACAACTCACAAGCCGATAACATAAACCTAAACTTTCTACAAACTTTTTTCAACAAAAACTTTCTATAGACTTTTTATAATCCTTAACTTTCTACAAACTTTTTTTAACTAAAAACTAATAATACTTGAACAATTATGCAAAATTATAATTGAACAAAAAAGAAAAAAACCTAATCAATTAACAACTCAATTGAACAAATCAATTAACAAGAATTCAATTAACAAAAACTTAATAACTTAATTGATATCTGATGGAAATAATGAGTTTAGAAAAGGTTGGAAGACTATGGTCCAAGTCTGCACCAAGAAGAGGGCGCGCAGACGTTTTTTAATGAAACGTCTTCGAAAAAACAAACAGTCTGCAGAGGGCAATGTCTGCGCGTGGTCTGCACGCTGCAGACAAAAGAGGACAGGAAGATCTTTTGTAAAAAAACAAACACCACCTTACTCTTTGTTTCCCCTATCTTTCCATTCATTTCCTTTCTTTTCTTTCCTTTAATGAAACTCGAGAACACAAGTTTTGATCTTTCATTCCTTTAATGAAACTCAGAAACACAATAATTTCTTTCCATCCATTCATTTCCTTTCCTTTTCCTTTTTAAATAAAACTCGGGAAAGTAAATGTCGATTTCATAGATAGAGATGCCGGAATAAATAAGGGGAACTTAAGCATATCCGGTTAAATTATTAAACCGAATACACTCACGTCACGAGAAAGAGGAAAACCAAATGATTTGATGAGAAATATATTTTTATAATAATATTATTAAATAATAGTTATACACTTTTCGTCTAACCTTCCTTTTTACGTTATCTGAAAAAGAAAAACACAGGTTATTTTTTTATTAGTAAAGTACAAGACACCTATATATTTTTTATTTGTTTAAAACTTTAAATAAGATAAGTTTCTCTACAAAGCACGTTTGATTATCATGTTTAACTTTAGTTTGATTAAGTATCATGTTTAACTTCAATTGTTTATCCATTAAGTAGAATAAAAATCCTACGTTATTAAGATATAATTAATTTTTCTAGGTGGAGTTTTTTCACTTTGTTATAGAAAAAAAAAAGAAAAAAGAAAGTTGGATTACTAGGCAAGTTGGTGCATGAATGTGGTGAATATATATGAGCTCCAAATGTAATGTAAAGTGGATATGCCACAATAATGTCGTGTAGCTCAAAAGTCATATCTAGTTAGTTACAAACGTAATCATAATTCATAAGATTCATAAGGGGGTGGTTTAGTAATGTTTCTATAGCTTTATGTCCCATCTTATCTTTATCTAGGTATCACATTTTCCATTATATTAGTTAAGAGTATTCACATTAAAGTCTCTAAAACATACTATATCTATAAAATTTATATAAAGTTACATATAATGGTAGAAAGCTACCTACTTATTCTCTATATAAATAAAGATTTACTATTCATCTCTATATCAATTTATAATAATGTTTGTGAATGAATGCGGAGTATAAGAAAGATATTTGCATTAATTATGTCAACTTATGTGAGTATAGGAAAAAGCAGTGTCGTCTTCGAGAATCGTTAAAAAATTTTAGGCCGAAGGCGAAGAATAAATTTGGATCTTAAATGAGTTGAGTAATCGGGTTTAAACATTAAGAATATATTTTTTTTTTCAAAAAAATATATAATTAAAAAAAAAGAAATAAGGCCTATCGGGATGTTGGGCCAGGGTCGGTCAACCACCTAGCCCTGCCTCATAGACGGCAGTGGGAAAAAGATTAACATCAATAGATGTGATAACGGAATGGTGAAGTTTTTAAAATATCAATAAATTTAATAATAAAATTTAAAACCGATTGTGTGAAGTTTTTAAAAGATCAATAAAATTTAAAGATAAATGTGAGATTAGCTAAATTTTAGAGATTATAGATATGGAGTTCTAATTTTGTGGGTTTATTTTACTTATTGGTTTTTGTATATTCTTTATATTTCTCTAATTGTGTGGGCTCAAAGATTTTACTTGTTAGTTTTAGTATATTCTGTATACTTGTGAGTTCTGACAGTGAAAGAAAAACATAACTTCAAATTATGTTAATATTTTTTTAAGTAAAAGATTGTTTATGTACATGTATTGAAAATAACAGAAAAGGGAGAAACCCAACACATGTCATGCTAAAAGATTTAACTTATTGTAGAAAAGAGAGAAAAACTAACATGATATGCTAAAAGTTGTAAGTTACTCTTTAACTAGGATAATAGCCAGTGTTACACACTTGTGGAAAACATATCAACAAGCAATATAAAATATAAACTACGTGTTCAGTCAACACAAATATTTGACATAAGTTTTTTACCCTCAGATGTTACAAAAGATGTTAAACTATATCTATAACATACAAAGAAAATATTTTATAAATAAACAATGCAATGAATAATAAATAATATAACATAAATGAACCATTAGACCTGAAAAGAAATAAAAAAACACATGTTAGTAAAAGATTTTGTAATATTAATTGAAAACTAAGTTTACAAATACATACCAACTTTAAACTATATCACATTAAATTTTCGAAAATCTCTTTATAAACAACTTTATTTAATTTTTTTAAATGTTCTTAATTGTTCTAAAGAACGTTTTTTTCTTTTTTCTTTTATAGTGTTTTTTATAAATAATTTTCAGAGATATCTATATTTTTATAGCATTTTTCATGTCATTTCTTAATAAATAAATAAAACTTAAAGAAGATTCGGTTTGATCACCATTCACCGGCTCTTCTTCTTTCCTCAAGAGTAAATTAAATCATTAACAAGGTGGTTATTAATTGGAATAAATAGACTTAATCATGGAGTTAATTGCATCAATTTGAATAAATATATTTAATTGCAGAATTAATTGAATTAAATTGTAATGCTTATTTTAATTTAGTGGATTAAAAATAATTAAGAATATGTGGAAATTATTGATATGGAAATGTGATTACATAGAATCCTATGTGGATAGGCTAGAATAAAGACATGTGGAGAGAATCATCTCGCTTTAATATATTAGTAAGATAAGATGTTCCTAATTGTTCTAAAGAACATTCTTTTCTTTTTTCATGTAGAGTGTTTTTTATAAATAATTTTCAGAGATATCTATATTTTTATAGCATTTTTCATGTCATTTCTTAATAAATAAATAAAACTTAAAGAACATTCAGTTTGATCACCATTCACTAGCTCTTGTTCTTTACTCTAGAGTAAATTAAATCATTGACAAGATGGTTATTAATTGGAATAAATAGACTTAATCATGGAGTTAATTGCATTAATTTGAATAAATAAATTTAATTGCAGAATTAATTGAATTAAATTGGAATGCTTATTTTAATTTAGTGGATTAAAAATAATTATGAATATGTGAAAATGATTGATATGGAAATGTGATTACATGGAATCCTATGTGGATAGGCTAGAATAAGGACATGTGGAGAGAATCATCTTGCTTTAATATATTAGTAAGATAAGATGTTCCTAATTGTTCTAAAGAACGTTCTTTTCTTTTTTCATGTAGAGTGTTTTTTAAAAATAACTTTCAGATATATCTATATTTTTATAGCATTTTTCATGTCATTTCTTAATAAATAAATAAATAAAACTTAAAGAAGATTCGGTTTGATCACCATTCATTGGCTCTTGTTCTTTCTCAAGAGTAAATTAAATCATTGACAATGTGGTTATTAATTGGAATAAATAGACTTAATCATGGAGTTAATTGCATTAATTTGAATAAATAGATTTAATTGCAGAATTAATTGAATTAAATTAGAATGCTTATTTTAATTTAGTGGATTAAAAATAATTATGAATATGTGAAAATTATTGATATGGAAATGTGATTACATGGAATTCTATGTGGATAGGCTAGAATAAGAAATGTGAAGATAATCATCTTGTTTTAATATATTAGTAAGATGTTTCTAATTGTTCTAAAGAGCGTTCTTTTCTTTTTTTATTTAGAGTGTTTTTTATAAATAATTTTTAGAGATATCTATATTTTTATAGCATTTTTCATGTCATTTATTAATAAATAAATAAATAAAACTTAAAGAACATTCGGTTTGATCACCATTCAACGGCCCTTCTTCTTTCCTCAAGAGTAAATTAAATCATTGACAAGGTTGTTATAAATTGAAATAAATAGACTTAATCATGGAGTTAATTGCATTAATTTGAATAAATAGATTTAATTGCAAAATTAATTGAATTAAATTGGAATGCTTATTTTAATTTAATAGATTAAAAATAATTATGAATATGTGAAAATTATTGATATGAAAATGTGATTATATAAAATCCTATGTGAATAGAATAGAATAAGGACATGTGAAAAGAAACATCTTACTTTAATATATTAGTAAGATAGTTTCTTTTATGATAAAACAATGGGCAAATGTTGAAGAATAAAATCAGATCCAATGTGCCCAGCTAATAAGATCCCACTGACAAGCCCAAAAAGACAAGCATTGTGCAGACCCAGTAATATTAGAAGGCCCAATATAGAAATTTTAAAATCATAGATTCATAGTAAATACATTAACTATTCCTAAAATTCAAAAAAAAAAATTGAAAAAGAAATATTTTTAGCTAAATTTGCTATACTGAATACATTGTAGCCAATAAATTAGAGCATCAATTTACAATCTACAACATGCCTCAACTGTATAAGTTATAGAATGAATCAACTTTACAATTATGAAACTGGATTCGCAAGTGCGACTTTTTCAGGGAGAACAAACGATGCACACAACATCCATTTTCCGGGAGCCACAAGACGTACTTTATGCATTTTTACTTCAAACGCCACCTCCGATAATGCTATTCTTATCCGCTGGTTAAACAAAGTTTATTATTTAAACAAACAGGTCAAATAGTCAGCACCCAGAAATCTCCCAAAGTGTACTTTTGAATAATAATAATAATAATAATAATAATAATTTTTAGACCATCTCCAATGGTTGGTTTATCTTGGTTGAAACCAACCCCAACCATTGGAGTGGTTGGTTCAAACCAAAATCCAATATTTAAGGTTTGGTTTTTCAAACCACCAAAAACCATTCATTGTGGGCCCTAACATCACATCTTTCACCCCATATATACACACACACACACACCCATTTTATAATACTTCAATATATTTAATATATTAAAGTATTATATATATATATATATATATATATATATATAATTATATTTATTTTAAAATTTATGTATTTTTTTGTTTGTGTATCTTTTGCGTAACGGCTAGTTTAACGATTAAATTTTTTAACGGCTAGTTTTTTAATGTTTTTATTATCTATTTTACATTGCTTAATTCGAATAAAAAAACATAACAAGAAGTCCTAGAAAAAACATCCATAACATGGGCCGCCATAACAGATTGGTAGAATGATGAAGATGAACCACATGAACCATCATTTCATTGACCAACATCTGATTTCCAAGCGTACATGAAACGGTTCACCGATTTACGTAATCATCATGCACTTTAGAATGATTGAATGGAACATTTGTGGACGGTGTAGAATAATAATAATTCACAGGTTTATTATTAGGCAAAAGTTTCAAGTTATCTCTCTTTCATTTTGTTATAATTGTCATTTTAAATTATATTTTTTTTATCTATTTGTTATATTTTAGTTAATCTACTTTTTACTAATTTTTTATTATATTGCTATTTATTTAAATAAAATTATAAAAATTAAATATTTTATTATATTGTGAAATTCTTATTTAAAATAAATGTAAAAGTAAGTGATGACGTGGAAATGTAAAGATGGTTTGAGAAGTTATATTGTTGGAGTAAAAATGTGGTTTTTAAGAAAGCTGATGTGGCAGTGATGTGGCTGGTTTGAACCAAAAACTGTTGGAGATGGTCTTATAACTACCATAACAATATAGTTTAGTAGTCCTATTTAGCACAACAATTACCTATAAAATAATAAAAAATAAAATTGGACAAAAAAACGTTTCAGGTTAACTAGTTCCCACCCAAACACACGTTGGCCCGTTACCCGCCTAATCCAATGTGTCCGTAATGTCATATCTGCATGTATATATATAAATCAAAATATCAAACCTCATGAAAATCAAACTCGGGATCTCCAGCTTTTGAGAATCCGTAGACGTGAATCATTGGCAAGGTCAACCCTTCACTCCTTTCCACATCTCTAAATATTCCCTTAAATGCATCTGTCACCATATTTGCACAATATTGTTATTTTTTACATGTAAGCATCGATATAGCATATGATTAGCAAATATTAAGTGGCATAAGAATTGAATTAGACAATAATCGAGCAGTAACAACTGACGTACCAAGATACTCAGCTGCATCTTTGGGCAAATTCATGACCACTTGCGTGATTGGACGGGTGGTTTGACTCTTGAAGATAGTGTCAATGAATCTTCTTCCATCCATGTTAAAAACCTTCAAATTTGATGGCACGTGTTTCAAAACAAATAATGTAATAAACTCAAGTCAAAGTCTAGTTTTGATGCATACATCTTCATCATTTTATTCTAAGACTTGGATTATTAATGCAAGAATGTTTTTTGTAAAAATAAATAGTGCATTAATTATCAATACAAAATAAATGGCCCGTTTCAAACTACACTAAAACCTTGTCTATATGGCTGTTTCCGGTGCGAACCCATTTCGATCCGTTTGCCAATCTGCCACCCACTAATCGAACCAAATAGTGCAACCGCATGACATAAAAGTATTAAATCATTTGCACAAACATGTTTCATGAATTTGCGTGAAAAAGGGCAAGATTTGAGGCAAACCTCGATCTTTCTTTCAAGCTTGTTGAGCACGCAATTTCTTGTCATATAATCAACTGCATGAGGGTTTAAATCATTTGCATAAACATGTTTAACTTTTTTTGCTGCCAATATAGATAACGGACCAACCCCAGCAAATACATCACCTGCTTAAAGAAACCATTAGATTTCACAAGAGAAACAAATATAGCCATATATTCATACAATGTTTCAAGGTATCATCAAAAAAAAAGGAAACAGAAAACAAAAAACAAAAAAAAACACACAAAAATCTGACACTTTTGAGAAATAAGCTTTGTAATACCAATATAATACTATTCATATAGCATCAGGATAGAAAAACATACAGACAACATCGCTTCGTGTAAAGCAAGATAGAAGCCTTTGCCTCTCAGTTGCCAGCTTTGAACTCCAATATCTGCATAAAGTAAAAGGGTCAAAGTGGTAATTTGACTTTTTCTAAGAAAAAAAAAACCTTACACTGAAGCCAAATCAACATGAAAATGAAGTCCGTTTTCTACTACTCGTGTCACAAGAGAACGATTTCCCACCAAAACTTCAAGCTGCATCGTTCTAAATTTGTTATCAATGGCATCAATCTTATTGACAACTGTTTGTATCTTTGGCTTGTTTTTGTCCAAAACAACCTGACAAAACGAAAAACCACTGGTTATACGCAGTAAATACGTCTGTTTTCTAGATGCTTAAATAATATACCTTGGCTATAAGATGCTTATATGGAAGATGTTCATCCCTCAAGTTCAGGTGAATGATATGCCCAACAGTCTCAAAGGAAGAAGGAACGATCATATGTTCTGGAAGCAAAGCCTCCAAAACCTGCAAAATTCACAAAAATAATAAATAAATAAATACCATAGTATTAACATGGTTAATACTTAATATAAAAGTTTTAAGAGTTTCAGTGTGTGCTAAAGATACCTCATTCATCTGCCAGTAGCTGTAAAATAAAGTCAGCTTGCATCTCACAAGTTCAAATTCTGATCCCTTTAAGCATGCCTGAAAAGGATATATAATGCATAGAAATACATGAAACACAATAATCCAACTAGAAATATGTTCAAATACAGAAATATAAACCAGGTAAAGTAAGTTGTAAGCCAGCAACCGAACCGAACAAACACAAACGGGGCATGTTCGTGTTCTTTCATTTAACTTTAACCAAAACGAACATGAATTCGAATATATAATTGAGCAAATGTTTTTGTTCATATTTGCTCCTTAAGAAAATGGGCATGTTCGTGTTCATTCATGTTTGTTCGTTTAAAACCTAAATGAACAGTTCACGAACGTAACGAACACAAACGAACAAACTTAAACGGAAATCAATCAAACACAAATGACCATAATTTAAAAGAACCCCCTTTTATGTTTATATCTATATAAAATAACTACTTATCTATTTATTAAAACTTAGGCGGACGCTCACAAACATAAATGAACGAACAAAACATGTGTTCATGTCCGTTCGTTTATTCAACAAACAAACTTCCCGCTCAACACTTCATTCGTTTACACTACTAGTACTAAGCCAGAACAAATACCTTAATCGACTCAGGCATTTCATCAAACACCTTACACGCATACCGTTCATCCAACAACAACAACCTCGTTGACCCTCTCCACTTCCCGAACCTCCCGACCCCATCCCCGATCAACCGACTCAAATCCTCACCATCACCATCATCAACAACCTCCACCAAATAACACCCACCCCTCTTATCATTAATATCCCAATCATCATTCGCAACCCCTTTCGTCTTCCTCTTCGGCCTCGACAGCCTCGCCAAGTTCCTAAACCTCTCATACCCTCTCGAATTAAACGTCTTAACGAGCTTATCTCTATACAACACCGGACTTAACCTCTCACCATCATGTTCTGCCTTCCCGTATATCCTACGGTCCAATGTATCCAACGGTGTCGTTCCGATAGCTTCGGTATCATTTACGCTGAAATATTTTTGTAATTCGGTGTCTATTTCGTCTCCGGACACCCGGGCGATGTTCCGAACCCGCGGCCAGTTTAATAAGTGGCCGCGGAGTTGGGATTCTAACCCGAAACATTGGTCCGCGGATACTCTGATTGCTGAGATGGTGAACGCACGGGTGAATTGGGTTTCATCGAATGAATTATTATTATTATTATTATTATTATTATTATTATTATTATTATCCTGTTGTAGTACTTTAGGTTCAGTGGATGGATGATGGCCTTTGGATAGTGAAGGTCCGTACGGTAGGGTTTGGTTGGAAACTGATGCAACGGCGATGCGGCGGATGGATACGACGGTGTAGGGTTTGAAGAGTAGTGGAATGAGTAGAGATGGCGGCCGGAGAATGAAGTTTGTGAACATCCGGTTGGAGTTTGGTTTTCCGGGAAGATTTTAGTTGAAGGGTTTTTTAACTGAATTTGTGACGATTTTAATTTTTAAGTGACTTGACAAAACCCAAACCTGAACCAACTTCAACCTTGAAACCTAAACCACTTTGTATATATATATATATATATATATATATATATATATATATATATATATATATATATATAGGAGAAGTATAGTTTGAAAATCCTCTTGAATTGAAAAAATCCATAAAAACCCTATGTAACATCGTTTTTTTTCTTTTGTTACATGTATTATATGTTGTTACATTTAATATAAAACATCGAAAACATAAAAAAAAATGTTTTGCTATTTTTTTTACATTTTTTTAGTAATTTTTATATATATTTTTAGAAGAAAGAAAATGTAAATAAACTTTACATTTTTTATTAACTTTAATTGTGTATTACAAGATTTAATCTTTAATTAAAAACATGTGGTTAAGAATGGGTTTCTAGAGTTTTCACAACTCAAGTGGGTTTTTATTCTAACCTAACCCTATATATATATATATATATATATATATATATATATATATATATATATATATATAAAATTACATAATTTTTTACGCACCGAGTTGACTTATTACATATGTGTAACGAACGTTTAAAGTTGTGTAATCACTATATATAGTTATTCTCTCTCCTACTTTGACTTTTTGTCATATTTAATCTCAACCACATATTCCAATCCATTTATTAAATGTGTGATCCAAAATCGAGTTCTTAAGTTCTTACATATATATATAGGGGAGGGATTTTTTGAGAACTTTATTGAGTTATAAGAACTCGATTCTGGGCCACACATTTAATTAAATGGATTGGAATATGTGGTTGAGATTAAATCTGGCAAAAAAGTCAAAGTATGAGAGAGAATAAATATGTGTAACGAACGTTTAAAGTTGTGTAATCACTATATATAGTTATTCTCTCTCCTACTTTGACTTTTTGTCATATTTAATCTCAACCACATATTCCAATCCATTTATTAAATGTGTGATCCAAAATCGAGTTCTTAAGTTCTTACATATATATATAGGGGAGGGATTTTTTGAGAACTTTATTGAGTTATAAGAACTCGATTCTGGGCCACACATTTAATTAAATGGATTGGAATATGTGGTTGAGATTAAATCTGGCAAAAAAGTCAAAGTATGAGAGAGAATAAATATGTAAGTGGTTACACTAACTTTTACGTCCGTTACACATGTGTAAAAAGTCGACTCGGTGCGTAAAAAATTCTGTAATTTTTTTACATGTATGTAACTTACATATATTACGCATGTGTAAAAAAAATTCGAAAAAAAAATCGTTACACTGAGTTCTTTCGAGTTCTTAAAACTCAAAGGGGTTCTTAATTGAAATCTCCCATATATATATATAGGCAAAGTATAGAATGAAAACCCACTTTAGTTGTGAAAACCCGCGAAAACCCTATGTAACATCGTTTTTTTTTTGTTACATGTAATATATGTTGTAATATTTAATACAAAACATCGAAACATTAAAAAAAATTATTTTGCTATTTTTTAACATTTTTTTACTAATTTTTTATATGTTTTTAGGAGAGCGAAAAAGTTATATTTATTTTAACATTTTTTATTAACTTTAATTGTGGAGCACAACATTTAATTTTTAATTAAAAACATGTGGTTGAGAATGGATTTCTAGAGTTTTTACAACTCAAGTGAGTTTTTATTTTAACCAAATCCAATATATATATATATAGAGAGAGAGAGAGAGGGGATGGTAACCATGGTTTTCTTGAAAACCATTTTTTTCAATTCTAGCCATTGATCAAACTTAATCAATGGTTAATTTTAAGTAATGGCAGTCTTGTAATTATGGTTAAAGAAAAGGGTATTATTCAAATCATAAGGGTAGTCTAGGTATAACACCTTTTTTTTTTAATTAATAACCGAGACCAATAGTTGACCAAAACCCTTAAATATCTCTAAAATTCTAATAATCCATTTAATATCTAATCCTCATCGAATCAGTTGTATGCATATACCAATCAAATTGTTTACTATATCATCCACATGAAAAACATATTTTAACAATATAAAAATATTATAGTTATATCATCAAGCTACATATATGTATCCCTATCTTTATATTAAAATACATATATGTAACCTCAAAACAAACAAAAAGATGAAGAAAGATACTAATACATATATGTAATGGAATAACTTCAACTCAAATTATGGTAAGATACGTACACGTAATGAAATAGTTTCAACTCAATTATAGTAAGATATATATTTTCACAACATAAAAAAAACAAAATTATTATACATAATCTTGTTACAACACAAATTACATATCAAATTAATCTCTAAGAAACTAAGACAAATAATCTTCGCAGTCAACTAAGATACATATATGTATTTTGCTGAGCTACGTACTGTATATTGTAAAATAAGATCGAAAAAAAAAAGATAAAAATAAAATAAAACTAATCTTATTACTTTGTTACACATATATGTAAATGATTAACTTGCATATATGTATATATGAAAGAACCATGCTTAAAAATAAATAAAAACAAAAAAAAAATGTAAAACAAACAAATTAGAAATATTACATATATGTAATAACAAAAATTAAATAAAATTACATATATGTAACATCGCGTTATTCATGGTCATTCATTCTCTGATTCTTTGATTTCGTGTTCATCGTAACTATTCATGTTCTGTGTTCTTGTAAATACCCAGAAACATTTGCCAAGCGTCTCAACAAAAAATAAACAAAATTTTTAATAATTATAATTGAATTTTGTCGTCCATATTACATAACTCGTAGCAATTAAGATTTGAATTCCATAAATATAGTTTGAAATACTTTACCTTAGACTTCTAGCTTTTCTTCAATATATTTTCGTTCTTCAGAGTGCAAGTTTGCCAAAAAAAAAAGAAGCGAAATTGAAATTAAAAAAACTACAAGTACAATGTACATTGTTAGGATGAATTATGAATAGTAGGAAAGATACAAAGCGAACCTATAATTGGTATTTATTGACTTTTGAAGCCTGCCCAAATATTGAATGATAATTAAAAACATAAATCATAATTCTAAATTTTGTTAAGGATCGAACACTTTTTGGTAGATGATGAGTGCGTCAGACGATAATTGTGAAAAAAAATCAAAGAATTAGTAAAAGTTGTTGCAAGTTAAAATGAGAATTGGTTAAATTGAAATTAATACCAAAAATATTTGAAAAATAAAACTAAATTCTAAAATTTGTGATTGGTTAACATTGGTTTTAAAGTTTTTACAAAACTAAAGGGTTTTCATTTGAACCCTCTCCTATATATATATATATATATATAGTGGAGATTTCAAATGAGAACCCATTTGAGTTTTAAGAACTCAAAAGAACTTAGTGTAACAAATTTTTTTTTCGAAATTTTTTTCACACATGCGTAATATATGTAGGTTACATATACATAAAAAAATTACAGAATTTTTTACGCATAGAGTCGACTTACTACACATGTGTAACGGACGTAAAAATTAGTGTAATCACTTACAACTTTATTCTCTCTCCTACTTTGACTTTTTAGTCAGATTTAATCTCAACCATACAATCCAATCCATTTAATAAAATGTGTGGCTAAGAATTGAGTTCTTAATTTCTTAAAACTCAACATGGCTCTCAAAATATCCCTCCCCTATATATATATATATACATACATATATATATATATATAAGGGTTCAAATAATAAAGAGTTTTCTAGAAATAGTAAAAACCAATAGATTTTTAACATTTGGCATTCAGACCTATGGTAAAAGAATAATTATAGGAAACTATGTCGGTTATAATGGTGAAAGATTAATTCTATGAAACTATGCCGGTTTTTGAAAATTTTAAATCTCAACCATTGACTAACATAATCCAATTGCTATGATTTATTCATAGTCTTCCTAGAAAACTATCTCTTTTTATTTCAACCCACCCCTATATATATATATATATATATATATATATATATATATATATATATAGGGGAGGAATTTTTTGAGAACCATGTTGAGTTTTAAGAACTTAAGAACTCAATCCTAGGTCACACATTTAATTAAATGAAATGGAATATGTGGTTGAGATTAAATCTGACAAAAAAGTCAAAGTAGGAGAGAGAATAAAGATATAAGTGGTTACACTAACTTTTACGTCCGTTACACATGTGTAAAAAGTCGACTCGGTGCGTAAAAAATTATGTAATTTTTTTACGTGTATGTAACTTAAATATATTACGCATGTGTAAAAAAAATTTTTTAAAAAAAAACCGTTACCCTGAGTTCTTTCGAGTTCTAAAAACTCAAAGGGGTTCTCATTTGAAATCTCCCATATATATATATATATATATATAGAGAGAGGGGGGGGTTAGGTTAGAATAAAAACCCACTTGAGTTGTGAAAACTCTAGAAACTCATTCTCAACCACATGTTTTTAATTAAAGATTAAATCTTGTAGTCCATAATTAAAGTTAATAAAAAATGTTAAAGTTAATTAAAACTTTCTCTCTCATGAAAATATAAATAAAAATTAGTAAAAAAATGTAAAAAAAATAGCAAAACATTTTTTTATGTTTTCGATGTTTTGTATTAAATATAACAACATATATTACATGTAACAAAAAACGATGTTACATAGGATTTTCACAACTCAAGTGGGTTTTCATTTTATACTTTGCCTATATATATATATATATATATATAGGGTTAGGTTAAAATAAAAAAACCCACTTGAGTTGTGAAAACTCTAGAAACTCATTCTCATCCACATGTTTTTAATTAAAGATTAAAAATTGTGGTCCACAATTAAATTTAATAAAAAATATAAAAGTAAATTTACGCTTTCTCTCTCTTGAAAACATATATAAAAATTAGTAAAAATATGTTAAAAAATAGGAAAACAATTTTTTTTATGTTTTGATGTTTTGTATTAAATGTTATAACATATATTACGTGTGAAAAAAAAACGATGTTAGATAAGGTTTTCACAACTCAAGTGGGTTTTCATTTTATACTTTCCCTATATATATATATATATATATATATAGGGAGAGGATCAGGATAAAACTTAAAAACTTTTAAAGAATTATTTTTAATTAAAAATAAAAAAAATATTTTCAAATTTCTGTTTTTGCCATTATTCTTATATTTTCTTACCCTTTGCCCGAAAAAAATAAAAAATAATAAAAAATAAAAAAACCGCTCTAATGCACATACGTATTACTGTGCAATAATGTTGTATTACTATGTATTTTTAAGTTTAATAGTGTTTAATTGCATATGTTCAATATTTGTGTATTGTATATGTATAGTAGTGTTGTATTATATGGAAAAATAATAATAATAAAATAAAAGTCGATGCAGTGCACATGTGTGTTAATGTTGTATTACACATACGCACTAATGTGTATTCGATGTGCATATTAGTCTTATATTGCATATATACAATATTGTGTATCAAATATGTGTAATAGTGTTTTACTCTATGCAATACAAACACTTTTGCATATATGCAATGCACATTATTAAACATGTGCACTACACCGATGAGGTTACCGACAAGGTCTTTTTTTTTTGAAACCAATAACAACATATAAGAATAATGGAAAAAAGAAACTTCAAATTTTTTTTTTTTTTAAAGTTAAAAATAGTTTTTGAGAAGTTTTTAAGTTTTCTCTTTAAGAGGAGTTTTCACTGGATCCCACTCCTATATATATATATATACACATACACACACACACAGTTAGTTTTTTCTTTAACTTTCGGTTTTAATTTATAACAGTTTAGTTTCGATTTTCGTCAACAAAAATCGTTACTAACGGTTTGTCTCACATGTTTAACATAAAAATCGTCAAAACTGAGTTGTGAACAACCATACGTAACATGTTATTTTTTAACTAAAAAAAACTACAACAATATTATACTCAAATTAAAGAGAATACAATTCTCGTTTTTATGGTGTAACTTTAAAAAAAAATATATTAACGTATGAAAAATTTATGGTTGTTTAAAAATCGTGGTGTAAGTTGGTTTAAAATTAAAATAAAAAAATAATATACAGTGAAAGATGAGGGATCAGACTTGCAAATATTATTTAATTTAACAAAAGTCTAGTATAGTTAAGGTGAAAAATTGTAAATATTTTCAAAAATTGAAAATTCACATGGAATTTTATGTTTGAAAGACCATTTTTGTCCTTCTTCAGCATGCTTTGTATGTGGTATCATGTGTTATGTAAATTGTAAATCTCTTAAAACCAAGTTGTCTTAATTTGCTCTCTTCTCATACATTATAAATAGTGTATATATATATATATATATGCATACATACATACACACACACACATATATATAGGTTACAGAAGAGTGAGATTTGATCTGAGCTGTCCGAATTCAAACCAAGATTAATTCTTAGTCGTCCGATAAAATTAAAAAGCAGTTGCGGTAACCCTAAAAATGCATGTAACTACCCACTGCTACACCTATTCACATGTGACAAAGTTGGGATGTGGTGTTGTAACAGCTAAATTGTAGTGCATACCACTCTATATAATTAGATGTTGTTTGCTTATAAATGTAGTTCTTAGGTTCATTTTTAATCGTGTTGCTAAGTGATTCCGTCATAGATAAAGAGTTAAATCATCACACATCTTTGTATGATGAGGACGTACTTTAATTCAGTTTTTTGTTTCTAAGTGTCTTATACTTTATCCTCGACCATTGATGCTTTCCTACTTGTAGAACAAAATTATTGAAACAAGAAGTAAGCTTTATGAGATACATGTGAAGGTAAGCATGTTTGAGTTTTTTTTTTGTTGTTACTGAACTTTTGTTCTTTTGATATTACATAATATATATGAAATTTGATACCATGATTGTGTCGCTGTATATTGTAAGTTTATATAGAAACTCAAAAACAATACCAACAGGTTATTATTATTATTATTTTTTGGTATTTTTTATGTGTTTTGGTTTCGTTAATTGTAACGATCTAACTTGTGAATATCAATTTATGTGTTACACAATCTTCCTAACTATTTTCATTTGTGTTTTTAGCTGCACAAACCTGAAAGGGCTTCGGTGAACCCACTTATGTTAAACAGGTAAAAACTTAGCTTGCTTATTTGCTTGCTAGAGTACTCAATAAAATGCTAACATTTGTACCATTATGCAACTAACAGGAAGAATATTCATTTTGGAAGGACTTGAATGACTTTGATAATATTCCACTGTATTGTTCTTGCCAAAAGTATATTGTTGTCGACATTAAGAAGTATTTGTATCCATACAAAAAAAAACCCTAAAAAATTAAAAAAAAAACCATAACTCAAAATTTAATAAAAAAACAAAAAGTAAAAACACAACAATGTTTCCATCGTCTTTCTCGTTCTAAAAAAATGTTGAGTGAAAAACATTATTTTGTTTTTGTTAATTTCGTCATTGATTGTGTCTTTTTTTTTGACATTGTGTCATTTTTCTTGACATTGTGTTATATTACTCAATATTGTGTTATATTTTGTTCGGCGTTGCGTTTTATTTTACGATCCATTGTGTCTTTTTTTAGTTATAATTATGTCTTTTATTCATTTTCGTCATTGTGTCTGACTCGGCATTGTGTCTTTTCATTGGTTTTTTTTTTGAACGAGAATATTGGGGGAAACATTTTAAACTTTTTTGTTTTTTATTTATATTTTGAGTTTTGATTTTTTTCATTAATTTTTTGTATTTATTTTTAAGGGTTTTTTGCGTGATTACAAATATCACTTCTCATTTTCGTCTTCCTTTATACGTATTTTAACTTTACCATTTTTTCTAATCTCAAAACAAATAAGTTGTTTGAAGTATGGATGAAAAAAAAAGTTTAACGAACGCAAGTTATTAAATAAAAATAAAATTGAAACACATGTGGGTTATAGATGTTCAACATAAACAAATATCTATAAACAATAACCTAACAGCTCAATCATAAACAATTCCTATAACCTAACAGCTCAGTCATAAACAAATCTCTATAAACTATAACCTAACAGCTCAATCATAAACAAATTTCTATAAATAATAACCTAAAAGCCCAGTCATAAACTAATCTTTATAAACGATAACCTAATAGCTCAATCATAAACGATAACCTAACAGCTCAATCATAGACAAATCTCTATAAACGATAACCTAACGGCTCAAACGTAGACAAATCTCTATAAACAATAACCTAACAGCTCTCAATCATACTCAAATCTCTATAAACGATAACCAAACAGCTCTCAATCATACTCAAATCTCTATAAAAGATAACCTAAAAGCTCAATCATAAACAAATCTCTATTACAGTTAAACCTAATCACAATTAACCTAACTGTTTTCAATTCAGAACAACTTACCTAACAGCTCAGTCATATACAAATCGAACATTCAGGTCCGTAACTCGAAACAACAAATTGAGAAAATAAACGAAATCGAACATTCATAACCGAAGGTAAGAAAGTGAATCTAATGAGCAATTACCTGATGAGATAAGTGAATCTGAATAGCAATTACCGGAGGTAAGCGAATCTGACGAGATAAGTGAATCTGATGAGTACAATTTGTTGATGGAGGTTAAACAATTTGTCGATGGAGGATCGGAGGTTAAACCATTTTTAGAGGTTTAGAAATAATTGAATTAGTTTCAAAGTAATTAATTTGAGCGAGTTTACGATTTATAAGAAAAGAACGACCCCGATATTGAGATAGATTTAGGCACCTTCCAATATTGAGCCTGAGGTGCTTAATTGCTTATAAGTTAAAAAATCATTTTTAGTTAATCATTTTAATTTTTATTTGTCTAATTAGTTGTTCATATTATATTTGATAATTAAGTTGTGTGCTTTTAATTTCTTTGTCTAATCATAATCATGTGTTTATGTTAAATAAACCCTTTGATAGTTAAGTTAAACAAACCCTTTGATGTCAAGGGCGTTGGTTTTCTAAAATACTTTTAAACTTTTGATATACTGACTAGCGTAGACGTATCGTTTGATAATAATCTTTTTTGATGTCAGGGGTGTCGGTTTTCTAAAATGCTTTTAAACTTTTGATAAATACTGACTAGCGTAGACGTATCGTTTGTTAATAATCTTTTTTTATGTCAGGGGCATCGGTTTTCTAAAATACTTTTAAACTTTTGATAACTACTGACTAGCGTAGACGTATCGTTTGTTAATAATCATTTTTGATGTCACGGGTGTTGGTTTTGTAAAATACTTTTAAACTTGTGATAACTACTGACTAGCATAGACGTATCTTTGTTAATAATCTTTTTTAATGTCAAGGACGTTGGTTTTCTAAAATACTTTTAAACTTTTGATACTTTTAAATTTCCTTCTTGCATCACCAATACTCTCCATTGCAGTGTGCTCAATTATCCATTATGTGAAGCTACATCCCTAGGTTTTCTTTTCACTCGGTTCTTTATTGGAGACACAAACATCAACAGCAAGTCTTTAAAGAAAATCTAAAAGAACCAAAACATAAATTCTGCAACATAAATTCTACTGTGCAACTTACATCCTACTTAGCAGTTTGCTTTTTTTCAAACTTTTACCCATTCACAACTTGTACTATAAGAATCTTTGACAAACTTCAGATTTGGATGATTAAAAGATGATGTTTTTGACACATATAAAAACACGGGTCATGTTAATTCAACCCCGTAAACCCGGCACAATTAACACCCGGACCCGTACTGATATGATCTTGGATTGTAATCTAAAACAGGTAGGACAACATCGGGAATCACTAGTATCACTTCCATGCGTCCTATCATGCCCGACACTTCTTCAGGTCCCACCATTCTTCAAGATCAGTCCAATGAAGACCCTTCTGCGCCAACAAAAACATTTTGAAAAATCCTACCAAGAACTCTTGTGATGCCCGCATTGCGGTTGCTGCTGGGGCCCGCATTGCTACCCCATCGGTAAATCCTACCTATATTGAAGCAGTAGCTCACGTCCTACATTCACCAAACACCTCACGTCCGCAGTAGCCCATCGGTAAATCCTACCTATATCGGTTATTCTACTAAAAAAGAAACAAGTAGATCCCTAAACAACATAAACAGGTTTAAAGACTTATTGATCAAGATCCATTTTAAAAGAAGTGTCATTAAAATCATACTTGAGGAGTTTGTATGTTGGGTGTTTAAAAATGGGCCATGCACGTAAGGTGTTCGATGAAATGCCTCAACGAGATAAAATTGCGTGGACGAGTTTGGTTAAAGGGTGTGTGATGAGTGGCGAGATGTTGGAAGCGGAACGGATGTTTATGAAAATGGTTGAGCGAAACGGGTGTTGTGGGCGGTGATGATTTTCAAACAAGTGTCATTAAAACAAGTGGCATTAGATTTTTAAAGTGTCATTAAAATCATAAATTAGTGGCTTCAAAACCAAGTGTCACTAAATATGTGTTATAGGCAAAAATGTCATACGCAAATTGTCATTAAAATCCTAAATCAGTGGCACAAAAGGCTAAATGTCATTAAATTCGAATGGCACTAGATTTTTAGTAGTATATGCGAAGTGCCACTAAAATCATAAATTAGTGGCACTAAAACTAAGTGTCACTAAACATGTGTTATAAGCAAAGATGGCACACACAAAGTGCCATTAGAAACCTAAATTAGTGGCACAGAGGCTAAATACCATTAAAAACGAATGACACTAGATTTTTAGTGGCATACGCGAAGTGCCACTAAAATCATAAATTAGTGGCACAAAAACTAAGTGTTACTAAACATGTGTTATAAGCAAAGATGGCACACACAAAGTGCCATTAAAAACAAAAAATAGTGGCACAAAGGCCAAATGCCATTAAAAACGAATGACACTAGATTTTTAGTGGCATATGCGAAGTGCCATCAAAATCATAAATTAGTGGCACTAAAACTAAGTGTCACTAAACATGTGTTATAAGCAAAGATGGCACACACAAAGTGCCATTAAAAACAAAAAATAGTGGCACAAACGCCAAATGCCATTAAAAACGAATGACACTAGATTTTTAGTGGCATATACGAAGTGCCATCAAAATCATAAATTAGTGGCACTAAAACTAAATGTCATTAAACATGTATTATAAGCAAAGATGGCACACACAAAGTGCCATTAAAAACCTAAATTAGTGGCACAAAGGCTAAATGTCATTAAAACGAATGACACTAGATTTTTAGTGGCATACGCAAAGTGCCACTAAAATCATAAATTAGTGGCACAAAAACTAAGTGTCACTAAGCATGTGTTATAAGCAAAGATGGCACACACAAAGTGCCATTAAAAACCTAAATTAGTGGCACAAAGGCTAAATGCCATTAAAAACAAATGACACTAGATTTTTAGTGGCATACACGAAGTGCCACTAAATCATAAAATAGTGGCACTAAAACTAAGTGTCACTAAACATGTGTTATAAGCAAAGATGACATGCACAAAGTGTCATTAAAAACCTAAATTAGTGGCACAAAGGCTAAATGCCATTAAAAATGTGTGCCACTAAATGGCATTGTTTTTGTAGTGACACATGGATTTTCAAAGCCTCCTCTACACAATGTACATCATTTATAAGAAGCCCAAATGATATTCGTAATGCAAGTTGAAGAAGTTGTAACAAGTTGGAGAGGAGTACAAATAGCGTGATCATGTGTTGAATGAGTTGGTTTAGTTTGGAGAGCAATATAAATAGTGTGATCATGTATCTGAATTAAAGTGTCAAATAGAATCATCTTCAACTATCAGTTCGTTACATTCCGCAACTTAGTGTATAATCATTTATCTCGATCTCACACGCTTGAAATTTGTTCTTAGATTTATACATTCTAAATTAACATTTATTTCATTGCATCGACTCTTATATGTTGGTTAATCTCGTTACATGAGAAGATGGTCATTTATAAAGAAATTTATCGAATTTTGAGAACGAGCAACTACAACCATTATTGTTATACTTCGCACAACAAATGTCTTATTACACTCACTTCAGGTCTCCCATGGAGTCTTCTAAGCAGGTAAACCCTTCATGAGCAGTTGGTTTCTGTTTTTCTATCGGTCGTTAATTTGTTGTTTTCATAGAACTACTAGTTACTATTTACTCTTGGAAATACCATCTATTAAACAAGTTAGATATCATTTTGATATGATAGTTTCTACAATCATAATTAACACATTAAATAGCTACAAACTCAAAATGAAAAGTGAAAAAACAATGTGATGCAAAATATTATTAACTTCTTGATAACTCCTTTTGTAGGGAATTGTGACAGCTCCGATAATATACGCAATAGAGGAGTTCCCAGAATTACGGTCAGTTGTTGATCAGGGATTCGACAACCCTGCCAATATGGATGCTGTAAGTATCTATATAACTGTACTCCTGATATGGCATTGGAGGCCACAGTTTTAATCTGTTTGTTTATGAAATATAGGTCAAACAGATTAAAACTGTGGCCTCATGATAACTGTAAACTAAGCTTTTTGTTGGATACTAAACTAAAAAATTCTAATTGATAACAAAGTATTTCATTGTCAATGTTAGCAATAATCAATGAGGTTATACAGGCTCTCGAGTATCTTACTAAAAGTAATGGTATACAAAGAACAAGAGAACTAGTAGCAAAGCATGCAAGCCTTGCATTAGCTGCAATTGATTCCTTGCCAGCTAACGATAGCGTGGATGTTCAAAGATCAAGGATGGTGCTTAAAGAAATGACTCACAAAATTACCAATAAAACAAAATGAAGATGGAGTTCATAGAACATGTGTTCTTCAAAAATGATTATCGCCTGGAAGATTTTAAAAAGTGTTACTGGTTGACTTCTTAACTCCATATGTTTTTAGCGGTATAAGGATTGAGAAATGATAATATTGACATAATTGCTTTCTCTGCCTTTCATACCATCATCAATAATATATATACATTACACAACCGACTTCACCTATCTAGTGGTAGATTCGGGAATTTTTTCTAGTGAGTTCACTATTCGGTTCGACAAAGGTTTATCACATAATAAACATTAAATATACATGATACAATTACAAAAAACAAACATCACCATTAGAAATTAAAAAATAAATAATAAAAATACGATAGCTTTTTCAAATTTACTATTAGTCTAATTCAAGTAACTAATTTCAACATAATCATTCATTCATTCTAATTCTAATTTCAACAATCTAGCAAAATTAACCCGCGTGTTGCAGCGGAAATTAAGTCATCATATCTTACTGTATCATTATGGTGTCGTTACTCGAGATAACAACTTATAAAGAGAAAAAAAATACAAAATTAACCCGCGTGTTGCAGCGGAAATTAAGTCATCATATCTTACTGTATCATTATGGTGTCGTTACTCGAGATAACAACTTATAAAGAGAAAAAAAAATACAGTCACTTGATATGGCAACTTATATCATTCACAAACAATTAAATCCTATTTAAACGAATGATGGTAAAACTTTGTTTTTTTTTTTCTCTAATATCATCCAGGGAACTGCATGGATATACTATCAGACCTGAAAGACAAGCGGAAGGGTAATAAAAGAAACTAATAAATAAAAGAAAATGATAAATAAAAATCTTAAAAACTCACTGGAAGTGAGAATCGATCAAGGGTTTTCACATTAAGAGGCCGAGGCTTTACCACCAGACCAAAGTTCCACTTTGGGTATAGGTTCACTCACTATTTATATGTGGGTTTACTCTCATATTTTAAATTAACATTCTATATAAAATCCAAAACTCAGTGGGTTCCCGGCCTTGAACCCGTACTCATGCACATAGATCCGCCCCTGTACCTATCTATATGGAAGGGAATCAATATAATAATTACAAATATATGGTAAATATAATACTCTAATATGTGTAACATCTCGGATTTTTCGACACCGTATTCGTTTGCGTATAACCTGGTCCGGAAATATTTTGGGATCATTAATATTAATAAAAAAAAAGTAGCTATATGTAATTAAGTTTCCAAAGTTCACTTTAAACCCCTCATAGTTTATATAATGTCCATTTCTTCTTTATTGCATAAAAAGTTCAATAAGTAACCAAATATCAAACTTCAGGGACCAAATCTGCCATTTAGTGAATCTCCACCATAGGATGCCGGAGCGCCGCGCGGGCAGATTCTCACCCCCCGTCGCGTGCCGCCTTGGTGCACCTGGATAGATCGTTTATGTTTTAGTTCGTTTTCTAGTTCGTTTAAGGCATAAAATCATTTATTTTAGGCATGTTTGAGTGAATTAAGGTCCAAGTAAACATCATACAACTAAAATACCATTCCCAATTCGTTTCTTACTGCCCAAGATCAGATCTTTATGGATCTTTCGACGATTCTTTCCTTAAAACGTATTTACTTGCTTAAACGGGCCAAAAAGCCTATAATTAGTTCGTTTTATGTTTTCCTATATAAACAAGACATAACCATCTGCTGTAAACTTTAATCAAACCCTAAAGATCATACTCCAGCCGTCCTACCTTCTGCTCAGCTCGTAAACCCTTTGGTTTTTGCATATTCGTTAAAGATTCAAGACTTGTTCGTTGACTTTGCTTGCTTTAGGATCTTTGACTTCCGTTTCTCATCAATCCTTTCACTTTCCGGGTAAGTTGTAAACTGTAAAATCATTCATACAAATTCGCTAGTCAATAACCTTCAATCAATTTTGGTGATTGAAGGGTGTTGACTGGTCAATTGCTTCAAAACCCGATAAAGGGTAAAACAGTCAACAAGTTTGACTTATCATTTTCTCATACTTCTGATCGGATTCAACGTCCGGTCCAGAAGACTTTTATTCTCGTAACGTGATTTTAAGGCTACTGCCCAAAACCTGACTTCCAACTCGCTGTTCGGATTCTGGTCAGTACCAGCTCGCTTAAATCTTAAATTCAACATAACTAGAGTTCTACTCATCCGTTTTGATTGATTCCAGTGGCATTAAGTTTGTTTTTATTCATAGTTTCATATCACAAAGTTTCAGGTTCTGATTCGTTATCTCGTTTGACGCGTTATTGGACGACTCGCTTAAACCTTACTCGTTTATTGTATTTATTAATCATCTGCCTTCCATCTAAGGTGAGTTTGATCCTTCCCCTTTTTATACACTATTTTCAAACGTTTTGGGGACATATGCGTACTTACTCATATTTTCTATTCTATATATATACTCAAAATCGCAAACATAATTATTGTGTGAATATCAGTTGAATGCTATTTGCTAATTGCTACATGTTTAATTGTTACTTGATAACGTTCAGAGAGGTCCAACATATCCCCTTTGTATAGGGTTCTCATTAGTATGATCATACGAACGTCTTAGTAACCGGAGCCCGATTCGCTTGGCGAAGGTAAACCGACAATCTAGTCATTGTAATCAATGCCCGATTCGCTTGGCAACGATTCATTGGCACACGAATATACTTGGTTTTGGTTTGTTAAGGTTTGATTGATTATTACCACATAGATTGGTTTGCGCATTTACCACTTATTATTTATCAATTATCTATCATATATCATATATATTATTTGTTGTGTCAAAATTGTTGATCATCTCACTCAGCATATGTTGTTGACAAACTCTATTTTCTACTTATATGCAGGTTGTTAGTATTGAAGATTGAAGTTGGACATGTAGACAAGACTTTAGAATATTATCAAGTTAAACTTTATTTGAACTTATATTCGTGTATTTTAAATTGTTTATTGTATTTGAGTAATGTGTGTATATTTGAATAAAATAAATAATTAGATATTGTCACTTATATTCAATGATAGTATCTTCGAGCTGTGAGCAATCGGATCACACCCCGGCATTTCCGCCTTAGGTTGGGGTGTGACAATATGCCCCCACAGTTTGAACGTGGTTTTGACGAACACCCAAGCTGGATCGAAAAGACTAAAAGAGTTCTCACGGGAAGCATTTAGTGAATATATCTGCATATTGAAACTGTAACACCCCGGCCCGGTTAGGGCTGACGTGTCACTCGATACGGTAATTATAGACATTAAAAACGTTTCCATTAAAGTCTTAACCCTAATTTTTAAAATCGTACAACGATCCAAAAACATTCAAATTAAAGTGCTCGACAAAACGACAAAAAATAAAGTTGTTTAACTCAAAAGAAATTTTATTAAGTTCCTCGATTTCCCACTTCTAGCCTTTTTCTTTTACTCTCTTATCACACATTCCCCTGATTCCCATGAGTACCTGTAACAAATAAAAGAAAACATAAAACAAAGAAACACGGCTGAGCCAAAAATTGCCCAGTAACGGAGGAAATAATAGCAGTAACAATAATGATGAAGAAAAATACGATACAATGAACGATCAACAGGAAACCAATAAAGTACGCGAGCCAGTAACAATACGCTGAACGATCAGTTATGAATCAGTACAATAACAATCTATCATTGGAAATACCCATGTGAGCCAGTAACAGTAATAGTAACAGTATGCACATTAGCTGCAGACTAATGCACCAATAATTAAGTGAGATAGGAATGTGGGCACACACACCTAACCATCTCACTCCAGTAACAGTTTACCTAGGATCGATCCATACGCCTCTCAATAATCAATAAATCAAAAAGTGCTCTCGTCGCACCATAATATAGAGACGCTATGGACTAATCGCTCTGCCACAGATAGAGCACGTCAAAGGTGCCTCGATTGACGCCCTATGTCCCCATAGGTGGATAAATGCTCGGGTATTGAGGTCAAATAAAAGACAATAACAATGGTCAATATCAATATAATATGTCTCAATAACGATAAGTCAATATACAATGGTCTATTTGGAACATGTGATAATGATTGCAATAAAATATATTCTATCGCATGCATTTCAATTATCAATTTGACAATAGCAATCTAACAATTTGCAGTATATAAAGAAACGACTTAATAAAGATGACAGTGACACGATACTATGAAACGGATCAAAAACTATGATGCGACTAACAACTCAAGAACCGATATGTTATGAAAACAAGGACATAATATGACGCTACCAGTGTAAGGCCACGAAACCCATACACTATGAGATTGATGAAGACAATATTTACGCTATAATTTAAATACCACAAAGTCCGTACCTTATAAGCGAAATAGCGTTAACCGTAACGAAACCATAAGCATGAATTAAATGCCGCGAAACCTACAATATTATTGTCACCTTGATTATTATATATGTTGGTTGGGTAACTCGTTTCATGTAGCAAATCAGTGACTTTATTGATATTTGAATCGTCGAATACTCCCATATAGCTTACTACTATTGGTCCTTTATTTTATTGTATTTATGCACACATTTACATAACTACAGATATTTATTTAAGTGTAATTTAAATACTGTTGTATACGAGATTTGTTTGAACAACTTTGTAATAACTCAAAATAAAAAAAAATATCATAGGCTTACTATAAACAACTTTAAAATTTGTAATAAATAACTTACATGGAAGCTTATGTTCAAAACATTAAGAAACATATTTTGTTAAAAAATAACCTCTTATTTTGTTTAAAAAAATAACCTCTGATGGACAAAAACTCCATCTAATTATTTTGTTACGAAAAATAAACATTATAGCATAATGGACTCTCGTAAGAACACAATTTATTTTAACCACTTGTTCAAGTTAACAGAAACAAAACTTCAAGCATGAATCTATCTTTTAACCATTTGTCAGTTAACAAAAACAAAACTTCAAGCATGAATCGATCTGGTGTTACCTTCGATGGTGGCTACGACGGCGTCGACGGTACTTAATCAAGTTCCCGGTGACAACGGCGAAGTAGAGAGCACTCGGGGATGATGGCGCTTAGTTGCACGAAAAAAGGGCAGCAGTAGCTTGACAACGACTGTACGAGTATCGGTGGCTGTTTCTCCGATGGGGTTGAAGAACCAGAGGGAAAAGGCAAAGTTTATTGTTTAATACTATTGATTGGTTCTTAAATTGAAAGGGATTTGAAATCCCAAAATCAACGTTGCCTACTTCAAAATTTGAGAACGAAATTTATGGGAATTTGATCTAAAATTGGAATTTGGGAGCTGACTTCAAAATATTCATTCCTTTTCATTAATATTCTTGTTTTATTTTCTTTTTATTTATTTGTTATAATTTTGTCGGTTATAATTCAGAGGGTTTCATACTTTGATATATATATATATACTAGGTTATAACCCGTGTACTACACGGGGTTGGATATCAGAAACTGCATAAATTAAGAAAAAATAATAATAAATCAATATGTATTATATGTGAATATTTTACAATTACAGTTTACGTATTAATATTAGATTTACAATTTACAATAATATAGCTACAAGTACAAATTACCGATCTCTGTAAAATTCTTTATATACAACATTAATTTTACATTTACAATGTACAAAAGAGCACAAATAACCTAACGGCCCCGACCCGGCTATTTTGCCACACCTACAACTCTACAAGTAATTTATCTAAGTTTGTATATTCACGACATGAACCAACATTTGTTGAATTACTTCTATATTTGTATACCTTGTTAGTTTGCACCTTGGGTTCCCGAAGATGGCTAACAGTAGAAACCAAATATCTAACCTTGCTTCAACCGTGTGGGTAGAAAATCTTCATGTAAAATGTAAATCACATGCAACCAAGTCAAGCTTTAAAGTGAAAAGTATAAATAAACACCATTATTTGTTATAAAACCATAATGGAAATTGAGACAGGTGTAGAATATGAAGTTGAAAAGTAGTCACTCGACCTAAAAAAAAATAGCATTGCCATTTAGCTGTGGTTACTACATATTCCGAAGGCCACTTTCTTGCTAATCTGAAACTCTTGCTATAAATTCCTGCATTTTACCAAAAAAAACATTGAAAATAAATAATAATAATAATATATTAAATCAATTATTATTATTATTGGGTCGGTGTATATCACATTTTTTTATCACGTTGTCATATGTTTGCCCTAAGAACAAAGTCATTGTGTCATTAAAGACAGTAGCAATAGTTTGTAGTTGTGCTTAATCGCCAGCTATATTTCCAGTGACGGAATATCTGTACATAGAGACGTTAGTATACTTATGTTATATTGTACGCAATCTGCAATATCTAACTTAGTCTTTAACTTCAATATATGTGAATTTAGGCCTACACAGTGGTGTGTAGCAAACATGCAAAGACAAACACAGTTGTGTGTGTGCACTTAAACTCCCACAGACATGAATTCATGGACACAGTAGTAGTGTGTAGCATATAATTTGGCATTCAAAATTCAATAACATCAGGTCCCGAACTCAACTTGGCTAAATTGATGATTCAGTTGATGGTGCTATTAGAAAATAACATGTTGAATTTTAAAAAGTCAACCTGAAGATTAATACATCAATTAGCCATCTGCAAGTAATAATTGACAAAATCAAAAAGTCAAAGTGGTACCATATTTCAAGCTTCACAATTTTAGAAGGGAAGTTTAAAACTTGTAGGGCTGCAATGTCAAGTTTGAATTTAGATTTGGATTATGGATGAGCTTGTATTCATGTTAAATTTTGAAGTTTCAAGTCCCTTGTGTTCAGGTTGAATTGACAAAAGCCATAATGAAAATAACTATTTCGAGTCAACACCAAAAAAAGTTACCTCAACTTCTATATTATGTGGAAACTGGAAATACGCACATTTTTCATCATCCAAACCACTCAAATTCCGTTATCTGTTGAAATATGAAACAGAAATTAATACATAGAAAAAAAATCTCTACGGGGTCAACCCATGAATACTCGGGTTGTGTTCAGCTTCACGTGATCTTTCCTCCAAACTGAGGTTAGTTCCTATTTCAATCTGAACCATTTTTTACCCGAACATAACAGGAACTTCTTAATAATGATAATTCATACTTACGGCGGGGATAACCAAAAAATAAACTGTAGTAACGAAAAAGCTACGGTAACATATTGCAGTAACATAAAATATGCACTAAATTCTGCAGTCGATGGATTATCGCTGATACAGTTTAATCTACGGGTTTCTAAAAATTGATGTGGAAAAGGAGTCATGTGAGGGGCAAGTGATGTTATTTAACTGGAAAATGTAACTGACATAAACCACATATCCTAATTTTGTTAAAAGATTGTTTTTTAGATTGAAATGGTTAAAAGAGGACAAATCACACGGAATAAAATTGTAATTTACTCTCACAAATATAAAGTTTCTCCATACATTCCCATTTTAAAGATAAAAACTGTGAAAACAAAGCTGAGACGAGTACAAACCTGAAGATCATGATTGGCAATCGTCTCTGTAAACATTAACGCATTAGCAAGAAGCGAGTGATAAGCATGAAACCCTATGTCAAAAATCAAAATGCATGTTACTATGAAAGATGAGAAAATCAAATAAATTAGGGTTTTAAATTTTCAACTAATACCTTGGTAGATGAATGAATACCCAACCACACAATAATAACGCTGGTTTTCGATTAACTGCCGGTGTGAAGAATAGGGTTTATGAACCTATACAATTCACTGATATTAATCTATTGAAAATTGATGATGAAGCAGGAGAGGAGAGGACGACATGTATGTATGGTGGTGGAGTTATTTGAATTCGACGATTAGAAAACTAAAACCTCTACAACTGCTTGCAACTTCCCCTAAACCTACGTTCTGATTTCTGGCGAACACACGTGTCACAATAACATAAAATGAAAAGTAAAGAGGTTGGCTGTTGTATGAACGACACCTGTAAAGAAAAACCTTGTTTTATTATAATAGTAGATATTTGTCTGCTACAACACAAAGAATCATGCATGTATGTATAAAGTTCAATTTGTTATAGTCATCACATCTTAATTATTTAGGCATTAGATTTTATTATCAAACGACTAACATTCAAAACACTTAAGTACCCGACACAATATTTGTTATTTTAAGGTTCTCGAATTTTAGTATATTACAGAAACGGTGCTAGAACATGTAAAACACAAACTTGACCAAGACGTACCTTCTCACGAACAAAGTGAATGTCGATCTCGATTTGTTTAGTCTGCTGATGTTGAACCGGATTGCAGGACAAGTATACGGCTGAGGCATTGTCGCAGTAAACAATGGTTGCTCATAGAAGAGGGACATGTAATTCTAATAATAGATTACATATCCATGAGGTCTCTGCCACCGCATTAGCTACCCCATGTACTCTGCCTCAGCACTAGACCGAGAGATTATCGGTTGTTGTTTAGACGACCACGAAATCAAGGTATTACCCAAATACACACAATAGCCCGATGTGGATCGTCAAGAATCTGAACAGCCACCCCAAACGGCATCAGAATATGCTGTTAAAGAGGTCAAAGAGGACAAAGATAGTTGTAACCATAATCAATTGTTCCCAGCACATACCGTAATATACATCATAAAAAAGTGAGATGCGGTTCCCTTCGAGCATGAATGAAAAGACAAACTTGTTGGACATCATATGAGATGTCGGCCCATGTAAACATCAGATATTGCAATGCACCTGCCAAACTTCGGTAATTCGTGTCATCTTCAATTAGTGGACCATCATCAGCGGTTAATTTGGAACCACTTTCAACAGGTGTTGCACAAGGTTTGCATGATAACGTGGAAGCACGTTGTAAGATATCCAAGGCATATTGAGAATGAGATAGAAACATGTCGGAGTTGTCATGAGTAACCGAAATCCCAATATATAATGTAAAGGTCCTAAGTCTTTCATCGCAAATTCAGATGAGAGTGACTGAATAATGCGATCAAGAAATTTTGTAGATGATGCTGTCAAGACGATGTCGTCTACATGAAATAGTAGGCTATATGTGATCCGTCGCAGTAATAAAAAGTGAATTATCACAGATACTTGGTTTGAACCCTTTGGAAATAATAAAGGTGGAAAATCATTTGAAGCAAGCCCGCGGGGCCTTTTTGAGGCCATATAGAGATCTTTTAAGCTTGCATACGTAGTGTGGTGTGCTTGGGTCCATGAAACTGGTAGGTTGATGCACATACACAGTCTCGTTTAAGTTCCTGTGCAGAAATGCATTCTTGACGTCGAGTTGATGGATAGACCATGAACATGACAAACCAATAGACAATACTACTCGAATGGTAGCCGGTTTGACCACCGAACTAAAAGTTACATCACAATCAATACCCATAGTTTGTGATTAACCATTAACAACTAATCTGGCCTTGTACCTTTTAAGGGAACCATCCTGTTTAAATTTATGCTTAAACAATCATAAACTATGAATAACAGATTGTTGAGCCTAGTAAGATACCAAATCCCATGTATCGTTATCTTTCAAAGCTTTAAATTCATCTTGGATGGCCAACCTCCAATTTGGGTCAGAGAGGTTAGCATCTTGTTTGATGAACAAGTAATTAATTGCTACATGATCTGTGTAAATGATATTTTTGAAAGGACTAGATAAGAACGGAATTTGTCGAAAGCGAATACTACGACAAAAAGCTCATTCTCTGTTAGGATTAAACTCACACACGAAACTGAACACACACGCGAAAGTAATAAACGGACACGAGGATTTAACATGGTTTGGTCTAAACTAACCTACGTCCACGGGTGGCAACTATGTATTTCTTTATTGAGTGACAAAAAATTACAAGTACATGACGTCATATATATAGAGATATAGAGAATAGTCTAGGGTTTGCATCTTATTAAACAAGAAATTTAAACCGGGCCGGGCTTCGGTTTGGCCACCCCACACCCGTCTGCCATTTGGACTTCAAATAATAAACCGGGCCTAAACAAAAGGCCTACGAAACCCAACAATCTCCCACTCGGAGGTCTTAAGCACTCTCGTCTGCACTCCTTATCGTACTTCTGTAATTTAAACATTTAACTTCCTATAGTTGCCACCGCCTTCTCATAAATAAACCTGAAGGCCCGTTGAAGCTCCCCGAAGCTCCAACACATCAGTCACGGCTAAACCTGCCCCAGACTCGTTCTCTGTCCCTACCGGCTCCCACTGTAACGAACTACCGGATCATGAGATAATCTGAGAACAAACACTCTCCATATTCAGCAAGTAATTCACTAGAGAGACTTTTACAGCTGGAATACTGGTTTTCTTAATCCACTGTCGACTTGGAATTGTAACTGAAACACGAACTGTGCTCCAACTGTCACGATGTCCCCCAACTGATTTAACCTTCCTAGCTCGTTCATCCTGAATCTTCACTTTGGCTCTTGGTTTTTTACTTGCAAAACGAACCTTCTTCTGCCCACGAGATTCTGTGAACCGGACTTTGTCTTTCATCGGAACTAGATTAACTCCTTCCGATGATGCGTCGACCATATACAACGAACCCATTTTCTTGCCACGAGCAACCACGAGATTCCCTTTGACTACTTTCCACTGCCCATTCCCGAACTTAACATCGTGCCCCTGGTCATCCAACTGCCAAACTGAAATCAAACGTTTCTTCAAACTTGGAATAACCCTCACGTCTTTCAAAATCCAAGAAGTACCGACTGAAGTTATCAAATCAACGTCTCCCATACCCGTAACATCTAAAATATCATTGTTTGCTAGTCGAACCTTTCCAAAATCCCCAAACTTTAGATTCTTCATCGTTTCACTAAAAGTGAGTGGCATGAAACGATGCACCAAAATCCATCACCAAAGCATCAACGTTACTCTCAACATTGCAAACCAAAGCCTCATCACTACTGACCCCATCATCTGTGTCATCTTTTGTAACGTTCACTTCTTTCTTACCGAAGTGTCCTTTCTCTTTACAATTCCAGCATTCAATATCTTTACGAGTCTTAGACTAAATCCTCTTCCTGCTCCCACTGCCTCGTTGTTTTCCCTATCTCTAGCTTCTGTGACTAACATATTTCCTGATGATTCACCTGAACTTCTGCGTCTTGAATCTTCTCCCAGAATCAGGTCTTGAATCCCATCAAAATTAATTTTTATAGACGAACTACAAACCGCAGTCACTGTTTGCGACCAACTGTCGGGTAAAGAGGATAATAATAAAAGGCCTTGAACTTCATCATCAAACTTAATGTCAACTGACACTAAGCAGGACAGGATCGAATTAAGATTATTGATATGCGTTGTAACTGACCCAACCTCTTTCATTCTTGTTGTCACTAGCTCTCGGATAAGATAGACCTTATTCGATGCCGAAGGATTCTCATACATGTTGGATAGTGCCTCCATCATACCATGCGTTGTGGTTTCTTTCATGGTGTTAAACGCCACATCTTCCGACAACGACAAATCATACAAGCCCTAGCTTTCTTGTCTAACTTCTTCCAATCTGCTTCTGACATATTTTCTGGTTTTTCATCCTCAAGCACTACATCCAAGTCTTTTTGACAAAGTAGTGCTTCAATCTGCATCTTCCACCAACCAAACTTCTGTCCATCAAACTTCTGTATCGAAACCTTTCCATCTTCTGCCATGACAATGACTAAATGAAAACCTGGATAAAAACAGAGACAGACACAGCAATGGCACGGGCCTGAACTTAACGACAGTTCTACTGAACTATGTTAAAAAATAACATATTTATACGCGGCGGAAATACAAGCTGTAAATCAGAAACTGAAACGATAAAACCTGACAAACGCGGTTGGCACTGGTTCTCGGTTTCTTTAATGCTTCTTCTGATTCACCAACTGTTCTTCAAAAAAAAAAAGGGATCTGATTCAACTATTATTGGCTTGTTCTTTGCAACTACGATCTTGACCAAAATTTATTTATGGGCTAAACTACCCAAGCTTGGCCCACACAATCAATACGGGCCTGCTGCCCTTTGTTTTCACAAGGCCCAAATTAGAAAAAACTTGACTTGGTCCAACTTCTTAGTAGATATTTGCTCCTGCTCATAAGAAATAAACAATTGGGTGGCGTGAACTCAAAAAAAGAAAGTGAAACAATTCAAACTCTTCTTTTCTGGTCAATTACTAACAACGTCGGCGGCCCAAGTGTATTTCTAAGCGACAAACAATGATGCTCGTTCAAATAGCTGATAACTGTTTCCCGAAGTCCTAATCGTGACGGATTGATCGAGCGATGGTGGCTGCACGGTCGCGAAACCCTAAATCACGATTAAAACTGATGGTGATGCGGCGCTCGATAGAACCCAAGTCGCAATCGTCGGCGGAGTTTAGTGGCGGCGAAACAACGGCGGCGTAAACCCCAACGACAATAAGAAAACCGTAGCGGCAGCGAAACCCTAGCGCAGTAGGGTGGCGGCGGCGGAAGGTTTGGCGGCGACTCGGATGGTTCAACGTGTTCTTCGCGTGATCTGAACCTAAGCTCTAGATACCACTTGTTAGGATTAAACTCACACACGAAACTGAACACACACGCGAAAGTAATAAACGAACATGAGGATTTAACGTGGTTCGGTCTAAACTGACCTACGTTAACGGGTGGCAACTAGGTATTTCTTTATTCAGTGACAAAAAATTACAAGTACATGACGTCATATATATAGAGAATAGTCTAGGGTTTGCATCTTATTAAACAAGAAATCTAAACCGAGCGGGCCTTCGGTTTGGCCACCCTACACCCGTCTGCCATTTGGACTTCAAATAATAAACCGAGCCTAAACAAAAGGCCTACGAAACCCAACATTCTCTGTAGTCAGGTAATTCTCTTGAGCGTCATTGAGAGTTTTGTTAGCGTAGCAGATCTGATTAAAGTGCTTATCTTTCCTTTGTCCTAAAACTGCTCCAACTGCGAAGTCACTCGTCTCGCATCACTTGAGTTCGAATGGTAGTGTCCAATCTGAGCTACCATAATTGGAGCATCTGCAAGTTTATCTTTTAGAATTTGGAATACATTCAAACATTAAAAAAGAGATGCAACTTTCTTCAACAACACAATTAGCATCAAGAAAACCCAACTAACATCTGGGCAAACGACAATAATGATTTAAAATTCTTGGGAAAAAAAGAGCAAATAATTACGTTGACAACAAAAGTCAAGCGACAACTTATCCTTTAACATTAAAATTATGCACCAAACATGTTTAGACTTTCTAAAGTCAAAACTGTCAAATGTTTGTGAAGTAACACGTAAAGATCTATTGACTCGTGATCCAAGTTTATCAAATCAATAGCTTTAAATTTTGTTCCCAAATTACCCTTTGTATATAATCCAACCCATTAACTTGAACTTTGAACCGCTAATAACCCAAAAACTTAAAATTAAATATCAATAAGTAGTGGTAGGTATATAGAAAACCATCCAAATAAAATACTAATTCATGCACTATACATAAAAAAATACACATTTTCAAATAATATGTAGAGAACTCAATTACATTCCGCTACCCTATCAGAATCATCATCTGTTTCAGAGTCTTAAGTTTAAATCAATTTATGATTTAAAGTTCTTATATTCTATCCATATATATATATACAGAGAGAGAAAAGAGATATTTTGAGAACCATGTTGAGTTTTAAGAACTTAAGAACTCAATTCTTAGCCACACATTTTATTAAATGGATTGGATTATGTGGTTGAGATTAAATTTAACTAAAAATTCAAAGTAGGAGAGAGAATAAAGTTGTAAGTGATTACACTAATTTTTACGTCTGTTACACATGTGTAATAAGTCGACTCGGCGCGTAAAAAATTCTGTAATTTTTTTACGTGTATGTAACTTACATATATTACGCATGTGTAAATAAAATTCGAAAAAAAAAATCGTTACACTGAGTTCTTTCGAGTTCTTAAAACTCAAAGGGGTTCTCATTTGAAATATCCCATATATATATATATATATATTTGTGTGTGTGTGTAACACCCCGGCCCGGTTAGGGCTGACGTGTCATCGATACAGTAATAATAGACATTAAAAACGTTTTCAATAAAATCTTAACCCTAATTTTATAATCGCACAACGGTTCAAAACATTCAAATTAAAATGCTCGACAAAACGACAAAAATTAAAGTTGTTTCACTCAAAAGATCTTTTATTAAGTTCCCTTGTTTTCCAACGTCTAGCCATTTTTCTTTTACTCTCTTATCACACATTTCCCCAGTTCCCTTGAGTACCTGAAACAAATAAAGGAAACACAAAACAAAGAAACACGGCTGAGCCAAAATTTGCCCAGTAACGGAGAAAACAATAACAATGGATGATGAAGAACAATACGATACAATGAATGATCAAGAGAGAAACCAATAAAGTATGCGAGCCGGTAACAGTAACAATACGCTGAACGATCAGTTATGAGTCAGTACAATAACAATATATCTATGGAAATACCCATGTGAGCCAGTAACAGTAACAATAACAGTAACAGTAACAGTATGCACATTAGCTGCAGACTAATGCACCAATAATTTAAGTGAGATAGGAATGTGGGAATGGACCTACAAATCCTGTCACATACGGCCCACTGATATTTCTCTGCTTGTTCCTCTGGTGTTCCAGCAGCAGATCCAAGGAATCCAATTAATCGATAAAATCGGTCAGTGAAATCGGAAAGTGATTCATCATTTCGCTGACAGAAACCATGGTACTCTCGAGTATAAGAACTTTTATCAACACTGGTGTAATACTTTTCAAAGAAAATAGAACGAAAATCTGCCCATGTTAGGTTTTCTGCAAACTGGTCTCCTCCTCTTTCCACTAACACGCCCTCCCACCAAGTCTATGCATCCTCTTCCAGCTTATACGACACTAACCTTGCCTTGAATTGGTCTTCAACTCCTAACAGCCGAAATATCTTCTCAATGTGAGCAATCCAATCTCTTGCTACAGCTGGTGTGGCGGCCTTAGTGAAAGGTCTTGGTTTCTGCTTCTGAAATTTCTCTAGCCAAGTATGAATGCCTACAAGCGGATTAGCTCCAGAACCTTCTCCCGAATTTTACACAGCGTTAATGATAGTTGGTAGCATAGCAGTAACAGCTTGAGTGACAGCAGCTATAAGAGCTGGATCAGGCGGATTTGCTCCACCAGAATTACTAGGGTCACGACGTGGAGGCATCTAAAAGAAAAATATAAGAACGTCTTCATACCTGAAGGACAATCCATGAAACAAGAAGATCAAACAATAATATGAAATCCTATCCCAACGTCTACCCAGTCCTCACATGTCTTATTAAAAAAAATGTATAATTTTGTTTTTTTTTTCAACAGGAAAGAGCCAAAGGCTCTGATACCATAACTGTAACACCCCGGCCCGGTTAGGGTTAACGTGTCACTCGATACGGTAATAATAGACATTAAAAACGTTTTCAATAAAATCTTAACCCTAATTTTATAATCGCACAACGGTTCAAAACATTCAAATTAAAATACTCAACAAAACGACAAAAATTAAAGTTGTTTCACTCAAAAGATCTTTTATTAAGTTCCCTTGTTTTCCAACGTCTAGCCATTTTCCTTTTACTCTCTTATCACACATTTCCCCAGTTCCCTTGAGTACCTAAAACAAATAAAGGAAACACAAAACAAAGAAACACGGCTGAGCCAAAATTTGCCCAGTAACGGAGAAAACAATAACAATGGATGATGAAGAACAGTACGATACAATGAATGATCAAGAGAGAAACCAATAAAGTATGCTAGCCGGTAACAGTAACAATACGCTGAACGATCAGTTATGAGTCAGTACAATAACAATATATCTATGGAAATACCCATGTGAGCCGGGTAACAGTAACACTAACAGTAACAGTATGCACATTAGCTGCAGACTAATGCACCAATAATTTAAGTGAGATAGGAATGTGGGCACACACACCTAACCATCTCACTCCAGTAACAGTTTACCTAGGATCGATCCATACGCCTCTCAGTAATCAGTAAATCAATAAGTGCTCTCGTCGCACAATAATATAGAGACGCTGTGGACTAATCGCTCTGCCACAGATAGAGCACGTCAAAGGTGCCTCGATTGACGCCCTATGTCCCCATAGGTGGATAAATGCTCGGGTATTGAGGTCAAATAGAAAACACTAACAATAACAAATATCGATATAAGATATCTCAATAACAATAAGTCAATGTACAATGGTCTATTTGGAACATGCAATAATGATCGCAATAAAATATATTCTATTGCATGCACTTCAGTTATCAATTTAACAATAGCAATAACAATTTGCAATATATAATGAAACGACTTATTAAGGATGACAATGACACGATACTATGAAACGGATCAAAAACTATGATAAGACTAACAACTCAAGAAACGATATATTACGAAAACAAGGACATAATATGACGCTACCAGTGTAAGGCCACAAAACCCATACACTATGAGATCGATGAAAACAATATTTACGCTAATTTAAATACCACAGAATCCGTACTTTAACCGATGAGCAAGAACACAATAAATATAAGTACTCCTTAACTGGCACGTGATCCTACAATATTTCATTGCAACTTAGATCATATTTTAGTATTTATGCATTAATTAAATATTTGGTTATGTTCACTGTATGTTTATCCATTTTCACTATAGTTAGTCAATCCGGTAGTTATGTTATAAACTTTAACTGGGATTGCCTCTCTTTCTGTCTTCGGAAGTTACCTTATTTTTTTATTTTTATTTTTTCCTTAACAATCATTGTTATTTATAGAGTTGTTTATTTAATACCCGGTTTGTATATTTTTACAAAAACAAATGAAGCACTATATTATCACCAGTGCTTGTCAGCCTTTTCAAAATCTTTTAAGGTTTGTTATAGAAAATAAAAGGAATCAATTGGCCATATGTGGAATTATGGTGTATACTAGTAGAGCCCACGACATTTTATGTATTTATTTATTTATTATTATTATTATTATTATTATTTTAAACAATCAGTATGGTTCGCGAAGTGCGGTTTAAACATGTATAATTCAATTTGAAAACAAATGGATTAACAAATGATCATGGATGAAAACTGTTTTCCAAAAATTATTAACCTTGCTCCATCTTTTAACCCAATAACTTTATATTTTGGATACTTCGTTCAAAACGGTAGGAAGAAAACAGAGAACATAAATCAATCGCGTATTAGGCTGTTACCTTCGATGTTGGCAGATTCGTAGCGGTGGCGGTACTTATTCCGTTGCAGTGGCGGTGATGGCGAGTGGTGTTCCTGTTGCCGGCAAGTTGTGGTGGTGGATTCCAACAAGCTGCAGGGGAATGGTCGAAGCCGGCGATGAATATGGAATTATTTCCGGTGAGTCGGGTGGTGGCCGAGAGTAAAACGATTTAGGGTTATTAGATGAAGATGCCGTTCGTTTGTTGATTTAGGTTTATTAGTAATACGATTATACAAGTTGGAAGGAAGCACACACATGGAAGTTCCGTTTCCTCCGGCTTAAGAAAACGTATATTATGCATGTTTACAAATTGACTTTTAAGAGATGGCACTAGCAGCCCTTTAACTTATACTTTTAATTATTTGATAATTTGTACATTAGACCTTTTAGTTTACCAAAAGTTAACTTAGCTCTACAATCATTTTAAATGCTCAATTAACTTAACGGTCTTTTGGTCTTACGAGGTATTAACTCTTATAATAATCGAAATTACAGTTCGACATGCAAAATTTTATTATTTTATCGCATTCCGTTCGTCGACATCTTTACTCGGTCGGCTCTACTTATTATCTATTCATAAATATTCGACACATTAATAAGATATTTAATATTTTAGGGTTTTCGAATTTTCGTATGTTACAGTGTGTGTGTGTGTAGCCTACATATATTACGCATGTGTAAACAAAATTCGAAAAAAAAATCGTTACGTTGAGTGAGTTCTTAAATAATTTAAGAGTTTTATAATGATACTCATCCTATATATATATATATATACATATATAGAGAAAATGGTTAAAATAAAAATACATAGTTTTGTAGGAATAATAGAAAGGACATGAAATTTAGAGTTGGGAAACTATGTTAGCATATTTAGGGAACTATACAGCCTAAATCCTAGATTCTAGGAAACTATTTGGTATTTTGGAAACTACTAATCTCAACCACTAGATTCTAGATTCAAGGGCCTAGATCTATTCTTACTCTTCCTAGAAAACTATATAGTTTTACTATAACCCACCCCTATATATATATATATGCTAAGTATAAAATAAAAACCCACTTGAGTTGTGAAAACTCTAGAAACCAATTCTCAACCACATGTTTTTAATTAATGTTTAAATCTTGTGGTCCACAATTAAAGTGAATAAAAAATGTAAATATAAATATAACTTTTTCTCTCTCCTGAAAACATATATAAAAATTAGTAAAAAAATGTTAAAAAATAGCAAAACATTTTTTTTTATGTTTCGATGTTTTATATTAAATGTTACAACATGTATTACATGTAACAAAAAAAAACGATTTTACGTAGGGTTTTCGCGAGTTTTCACAACTCAAGTGGGTTTTCATTTTAACCTTACCCTCTCTCTCTCTCTCTCTATATATATATATATATATATATATATAAAGGTTCAAATAAGAATAAAGAGTTTCCTATGAATAATAAGAATCAATAGATTTTTGACATATGGCATTATAACCTATGGTGAAAGAATAATTTTAGGAAACTATATCGGTTATAAAGGTGAAACAGTAATTCTAGGAAACTATGTCGGTTTTTGGTAATTTTAAAACTCAATCATTGATTAACATTATTCAATGGCTATGATTTATTCCTAGGAAACTACTTCTTTTTACTATAACCCTCCCATATATATATATATATATATATATATATATATATATATATATATATATATATATATATATATATATATATATATATATATATATACATGTGACTTATGAAAACCCATAGAAACCCAATTGGTGGTCCAAAATAATCAAGATGAACAATCTACTCATTATATGTTTTGTAAGTAAAAAGGTAGATATGTAATTTTAGTATTGTACTTTTTAAACCTTTTCCAATTTTTCGTGTCTCTAGTCCCATCACAACTTGAATTAGATTTCTTAATACAATAATTTTTCAATACATATTTTAAATGGAATTAAATTTTCATATGTCATTTTAAGTTCTTTTAATTCATATAAGATTTTAATAATGCCAAATTTATCCTAAAATCATATTTCATCTCTTTTTCACCATTACAATTGTCTTTTTCACCATTATTATTGATTTAATATTTTAACGATGTCAAAAAAGAGTATTTATATACCCTTTTTTGTCACAAGTGATTGGTTCTTTTTAATTTTTATTTTAAAAACTAAATTATTAATAAATGACATTCTTAAATATTTACATATTTTTTTAAACAAGCTTACATATTTTAGTATATGTTAATTAAGTTAGCTTACACATTCTCTCTTTCTCTTTCTTTCTCTCTCTCTCTCTCTCTATCTCTCTATCTCTCTATTAATATTTATTTAATATTCAGATTTTTCCTATTATATAAAATGTAAACTTATTTTAAATTATGTAAACTTGTTTCATACTTAAAAACACGTTACATATTTTTATAGAATGTAAACTTGTTTAAACATAGTTACATATTTTTTTAAAAAACGTTACACGGTTAAAAATTATGTTACATATTTATAAATATGTAATCTGAAATATGTAAAAATATTTTTACAAATATAATAATATGTAAACATAATTAAAATACGTAAACTTGTTTTAAAAAAATTGTTGCATACTAAAAAATACGTTACATATTTGTAAAAAAATTGTTGCATACAAAATATAAAAAAATTGTAAATATGTAAATATCTAAATAAGTAAAATAATATGTGAAAAAGTATATAAATATATAAAAACAACAATAAGTACAACCGGCTCAACTTTCCAATCCCCTTACATCTCTCACCAACTTATGAAAATATAAAATTATGGTTGTTTCTTACAATAAATGAATGAAAAAAATATTTGTTTACAAAGTAATTAAAATAAGAAATAAATCAAGCTTCAATTGACTCATGGTGTGCAACTGTTGCCGCTAGTTGTAGGGGTAACGGAGATTTTGGATGGTGGCGGGTAAGGATTGGGCGATGGGAGTTGGGTACGGTGGTGCTGGAGATGCAAGCTTCAATTGACTCATGGTGGTTATGGAGTCTTTGAACCATTTAACTTTGGTTTACTTTAGCTTTAATCTGTTGTTGAAGAGAGAGATTGGTAGAAGAGAATGGTGATGAAGAGAGAGATATGGTGAGTGAGGCTTATGATGATGATTGATAAAGAATACTTTACCGTGTCAGGAGACATAAAAAATATGCAATATACCAACTTTGCCCCTTGTGTACTTATTACTAATTTATTAATACTTATACCTTCCTTTCTCACCAGATTCAATCTTGGCCACCCATTAAAAGAATCAAGGGTCACAAGAGAGTTTCTAAGATTTTCATCACTAACAAGGGTTTTCAAAATAACCTAGCCCTATATATATATGGAGGATATTTCAATTAAGAACTCCTTTGAGTTTTAAGAACTCGAAAGAACTCAGTGTAACGATTTTTTTTTTCGAATTTTTTTTACACATGCGTAATATATGTAAGTTACATACACGTAAAAAAATTACATAATTTTTTACGTGCCGAGTCGACTTATTACACATGTGTAACGGACGTAAAAATTAGTGTAATCACTTACAACTTTATTCTCTCTCCTACTTTGACTTTTTAGTCAAATTTAATCTCAACCACACAATCCAATCCATTTAATAAAACGTGTGGCTAATAATTGAGTTCTTAAGTTCTTAAAACTCAACATGGTTCTCAAAATATCCTTCCCATATATATATATATATATAGAGGAAGTTCCAAATGAGATCCCCTTTAAGTTTTATATATATATATATATATATATATATATATATAATGCTTCTAAAACTCCCGGCCTCATTAATAAATCCATTGTTTATGTAAAGTGACATGATTTCATAGCTCGACTTTTATTTGACCTATGGAAAGTTCACACATAAAATAATTTAACGTTTAGAAATGTAACTCACCGTGAAAGCCTTGTGATTCATCCAGTCCTAATGTCATCTTTAAAAACACTTTGAATGTCATGTTCCCACAATGGATAAATCTAAATAAACAAAGACTCTTGTTAACATTTGGCAATACATGATACTGGAATATATATTGTACTCATTGAAAATTTAATTTACGTCACCAAAAACCAACAACTTAGATGGGTTAATAATTGAGTTGAAGTGCACTGCCGTTACCAACGGGTTAATGTAAAACTAATTCTTGGGTCTATCAAGAATCATACTGTTCTGACCCGGAAAAAATAATAACTTTTTAAAACGGTCCGTTTTGACCCAATCTTATTTTGCTTTTAACCCGTTCCAACCCTAATAAAAATGATATTTTTTAAAACAATTTGTTTTTACCCGAAGTAAGAGTGCAGCATAAGATAATAAGCATAGTTTTTAGTCATCAAGGTTAATTTAGATTGTTAAATTATTTATCAAGTTTGGTGCATTAACGTCCAAAAGATTTTATGTTCCACCATACCTTTGCATGCAAATGCTCATTTGTACTTCCATCCATATTTGTTATAACCAGCGTCCAAAAGATGTTTATTAAGTGTACTTTATCGGGGGTCTCAGAAAATTCGATGGTACTTGATGGACCGGTGCGAGTAGAAAAATGGCCCCTAATTGGAAACTTACATATAAAAAACACAAAGAACATTTGAAATTTAGTAAAGCATCTTAATTTTAAACATATTATAATAAACTAAAATATTCAAGTAAAACATATTGTGTCTTAATTTTAAACATATTACAATCATAATCTAGAAGAGAATTTTTGCTATATATTATGTCTTTCTTTATTTGTTATTGTGTTTTTTCTTATCTATTTCATCATTGTGTCTTTTTTCCTTGACATTGCATATTTTTCGTTTCTTTTAAAGAGAAAGACGAGAGAAACATTTTGGTTCCTTTGTTTTTTTATTTATAATTTGAGTTATGTATTTTTCTATTATATTTTTAGAATGGTTTTTTAAGGTATATATTCTGTTTACACTTCTAATTTTTGTTTTTCATTCTTTTATATTTTAACAGTTTCCATAGTTTCAAGCACGTGTCTGCTTATGGAATCATATGAATCATATCTTGTTTTTATTATTTAATAGCTGCTTGCATCAATCACTCAATATATCTGTTTCCATATTACATTCTCATTCGTTCCATGTATTATAAAATTTCATTTATGATTCAAATGCATAACCAACCAGCCTAATAATACATGACTAGCCAACTATGATAAAAGTGAATCGTTTTATTCAATAGCTTACCAACAAAATGTATGATAATGAATAATGACAAAATAAATAAATAAAATATAACTGCTAACTATTGAAGTATCGAGAAACAATTTTTTAGTCAATAAGGCAATAACAATTCTCATTTGGACTCATATGTAATCTATATATAGAAAAGGCGTTTAATGTATAAATAGTTTTCAATATAAAGAACTTTATAATCAAATTAATGATTATGCAGTGACAAGCATATGATCATAGTTAAATTAAAAGATAATTTGATGCGTATATTCATTGATCCTTATCTATATAACTTTAGAAATCATACGTTTTATCATTTCCTAAGAATATTAATAGTTAATACAAGAGATGCATACACATACTTTTATACACATTTCATACAGTCTGACCTCATCTTCCCTTAAAAGGATACAGAAGGGGATTAGTGTTCCATCAAGCAAACCTGTACTAATTACTCTTTTCTTGTATTACTACGACTTGGTGGTATCCATAAACCTGGATGGGTTAGTAACCGAATTAGTTAGTTGGCAACCGAAGTAGTTCGTTAGTTATCGTTTTTCTGACAAACAAATTTCTTTTTACATCCTAGATATTGAACCCACGACTTTTGGCGTGTAAGAGACTTTGTCTCTGCCACTGGCAACCGAAATAATTCCTTAGTTATCTCAACATGTCTTTTTTCACCCCTTCACTTAAACTTATCGAATTCGGTTTTAATGTAGGAAACCGTTCGCGTATAAAAATAAAACACTTTTAATAAAATGATTACAATACAAGGAATCAAACCAATCTAGGAAAGCAAGTAAATTACAATGCGAATTACACCGGAAAAAAATCAAAATTACAATACAACTGAAATAAAATAATGCAAGAAAGGTGTAGAAGAAGAATGGCGTTGTGGTCTTTGTGGCCAAGGATCGTGTTTTACACGGGCCCTTAAAACAAATTTCGGGTCTCTCCCCGTTTTGTTTCCCAAGGTACAACGGCCTAAGCAATATGTACTGCCGGGGGGAGGACTCTAGCACCCGAATAGTACCGTAAAGAAAATGATGAAGATGACAAAGAATGTTGGAATTTTTTAGGGAGAAAGTTGAAGAAAGCACAAGAGAGAATTTGTTATTTGGTGTTTTTTGTATGTCTACAACCAAGGAGCTCCCTTGGTATTTATACTAGTAGAAAGTTGAAATCATTCAATCATCATTAAAGGAAAGTGACATGCCTCAATCAACATTAACCAATGCATTTAAATTTTGACCAAAACTTAATGACATGTTGAATGGTCTTGACTAAATCAAAGGTGTTTCAACTAATCATATAAAATAAAAGAATTCACAATTAAATTATATTTTATTTACACAAAATTTTCCAACATTTAATACATCTCCAATGCAACTTTTATGATTTAACTCAAATATTATGAAAAGTACAAAAACCGCAATTCTACTCATGGAACACTTTTAATTTTATCATACTCGTAACATTAACTCCCTAACAATAAAAAAATTATTCTTCTATACTAAGGCTGTGTATTAAGGAAATATCCATACTGAAAGCCTTCAAAACTCCCAGTAGAAATCAATAACAACAATGTGACAGATTGACAATAACCATAAATGATCAAGAAACTTGAACAAAACCCCATCTAATATATTTAATGATGGTGGTATAATTAGTTGAGGCTTTACAAGTTGGTGGGCCAGCCCGTGTAATTCTAATAACAAGTGGGTTTTACTGTTTTAGATAGGGCTCTTGATGAGTCAAGCTGAATCAAGCGAAGGCTTGCTCGTTGCTTTGCTTATTTACAATCGAACCGAACGGTTGAAATTCAAACTGAGCGAAAAATGAAACGAGCCAAATCAAATCGAGCATTTTTCGATCAACATCGAGCGATTTCGAGCATTATTTATTTCTTTTTCACTTTAAAAGTTTCAATAACAAGTTTGAAGGCAGTAAATAATATATTTTGAAAACAAATTAGTAGTTTTTAGACAAACATATAATAGGCTGTAAATTTTTAGGAGAACGAAGTTTGAAGTGAGATCTAATGAGCATATAAACAAACTTTTAGTATTCTGAAAACCTGAATCAAACTAATAAAACTATAAATTGACGGAATAGGAAAAATTTAAAAGAATGTAAAAAATTGTATACTTATATTTTATGTGTGTTGTTTATATATTTATTTATTTGTTCATATATAATTATATATAAAGTAAATTAAAAATATCTGAGCAGAACCGAGCAGAGTGGCTTGTTTACAATCGAACAAAAAAACGAGCGAGCATTTTTCGAGTAGTTTCCGACCGAGCGATGAGCGAGTTCGAGCAACAGCCAGTTTGGACGACCATAGTTAGCTTAAGAGGTAATTAGGGTTTAATTAGTTTTTTCATTTTCACCAAGTTTGTTTGAGATTATAAATATATGTTTACTTCATATAACATATTTGTAATAAAAGGTTTTTAAGTTATATTTTATTGATAATATAATTAGGAGTTATCCAATAAATTCGTGTTTGTGTTTTTATTTGATGTTCATATCGATTCGGGACTTGAAGAGTGTTTATATTGTAGTGCTAATTGGCGTAACTGACCCTTCATTTCAAGGTTGTTCGCGGCACATATTAGTCGGACGCTTCTTACGATTTTCGGAGTTTTAGAGCTTTTTATTAAATACGTCCTATTAAAAGTTAAAACACATAGAGGGTTGTTTAATATTGGTTAGTATTGAACTCTCAATACATGAGCAATTTTAAGTAGATAAGTTCAGTAAACAAGAAAACACTTACGTGTGTTCCTTTTAACTCTTACATAATATGGTCATAAAATTATTTACAACAATATTTTGTCCTCTCACTTTGAATTTAATGCTAACTACGTACAAATAGAAATGTTTTGGTTAAGACTTCTTAATAGATCAGATGAATTATGATGACTAGGTACCAATTCTTTTAAGTTATTTAGGGACAGAAGAGACAACATGGTAAAAGACATTATTGTTAACTTTTATCTAGGTATATCACATTTTAAACGTGTAAACAACTTATACTCCTATAAATAAACTATTTCAAAGAATATTTCTTTCAAGAAAATGATATTTCTTTTCTAGCATATTGGATTTTAATAATTCAAACTTTAATCTATTGGCCGATATTAATCTCAACTTAAGAAATTATCTACGTTAATCCCAACTTTCATTCTATTGGTCTCCACAGAGCCTTCCTAACGAAAACTAACCCGGTTAGTTTTAGAGTGAAATGTGTCATTTCTCCAGGTTGTGGGAGATACATGAAAATTGTAATCTAACTTAAAAACTCACCACCATGACCGCCGCCGCCACCACCACTGCCGTCACCGCCGCCGCCGCTATCCCACAGCCACTGCAACCTCCGCCGCCACCACCACCGACACCGCAATTGCCGCCATCGCTGCTGCCAACATCGCCACCACCACCGTCGCCGCCACCACCACTCCTACCACGTCCGTCGCTGCCACCACCACCTGTTGATGAAAGAAAGGTTTGAAAATGGGATATTGGATTTTAATAATATAAACTTTGGTCTTTCGGCTGGCAATAATAATTATATAAATTTTCAAATAGGCGAAGGTGGGGTGGCGATGTCGGTGGCGGCGGCGGCGGTGGCGATGTATGCAGCGACTGTCACGGTTGTAATGGCGACGGCAACAGCCGTGGTGTGAGTTTTTAAGTTAAATTATATTTTTTATTTTTCTCCCTCAATTTAAAGAAATGTCATATTTTGCATTAAAACTAATCATGTTAGGTCCCATTAAAAAAAAACTCAATCTCCAATAGAGTGAAAGATGGAATCACTATAGGAAATTTTTTAAGTTGGAGTTGCCAATTGAACAAAATTTTGATTATTAAAATCAATGTTGTAAAACTCCCGAGTAGGCGGTCGAGTACTCCCCGCCTAGACCGAGTATTCCCCGCCTTGGCCGAGTACTCCGTAGGTATTTTCCGAGTAATCCCCGACTACACCCAAGTACTCGCAACTCCCTAGTCAACCGCCTAGGACCGCCTAACGACTTTTACAACCATGATTAAAATCTAATATCTATTTTTATAACAGTTCAAGCATAATATATATATATAAACGAAAACCCTAAAATCCTATGTGTCGCGATGTGGTCGCTCCCCCCATTTATGGAAGCCACCAGATTTCTTGATTTTTAAATGGAGGCCTCTCATTGATTTACCCAAATTCATGGGTATAGGTCTTACCAAAACCAGATAGCTCTTAAACGGATTATAACATCTCATTAAATTAAAAATTCATCTAACCAATTATTTGATATGAAAATCATATAAAATAGGGATATACTAAAATTTAATATCCAATTTAAAAAGAAAATGATATTATTTGTAATTAATAAACAATTTTATAGTAAAAAAACATAAGCGGGTCATGGGTCACCAAATCCAGATAGCTATTAAACGTGTTATAACATATCATTTATTTATGAAACCCTTTCATCATCAAACCCTAATTATATTATTAACTTTCTAACAATAAAGAAAATTAAAATCCAAAAAATATATATTAAAAAACGAAAAATGTAAAACAACCATTCTCTCAACCATCAGATTGTTTTATTTGTAAATAAAAGCTTCTCACGCATTTGACCCCAATTCACGGGTAAACGTCTCACCAAACCCAGATAGCTCTTAAACGGATTTTAACATCTCATTTTATTAAAAAATAATCTAATCAAATATTTGATATTATTTGTAATTAATAAATAATTTCATAGTAAAAAAACATAAGCGGGCCATGGGTCACCAAATCCAGATAGCTTTTAAACGGGTTATAACATATCATTTATTTATGAAACCCTTTCATCATCAAATCCTAGGTATATTATTAACGTTCTTACAATAAAGAAAATTAAATCCAAAAAATATATATTAAAAAACGAAAAATGTTAAACAACCATTTTCTCAAGCCATCAGATTGTTTTATTTGTAAATGAAGGCTTCTCACGCATTTGACCCGAATTCACGGGTAAACGTCTCACCAAACCCAGATAGCTCTCAAACGGGTTATAACATCTCATTATATTAAAAAATAATCTAATCAAATATTTGATATTAAAATCCTATAAATAGGAATATACTAAAAATTAATATATTATTTTATTTAAAAAAAAGATATTATTTATAATTAAAAAATAATTTTATAATAAATAAAATAAACGGGTAATGGGTATCACCAAACCCAAATAGCTTTTAAACTGGATTATAACATATATTTATTTGTAAAACCATTTCATCATCAAACCTCAAATATATTAATTATTAACTTTCTTACAATAAATAAAATTAAAATCTAAATATACATATATAAATATTAAAAACGAATAACGTAAAACAACCCCCATAATACGGGGGATAAAAATCTAGTATATAATATAGAATTGAATGACAAATTATAGATTGGTTATTATAACACAAATATCACAGTGTCTTTTATGTTTTTACCAAGATAGTTACAACTTTAGTACCCCTACTTTAATTAACTTTTTGTAAATTTAAAAAATAGTTACAAATTTAATCTTTATCTTTTACCTATCTACTCTTTTTAATTTCACTTTTAACCCAACTTCCCCCACGATTTTTAAACGGTCTTAACTTTTTCGTACCTTAATATTTTTTAAAAAAAATTACACCATAAAAACAAGCATTTTATTCTCTTTAATTTGAGTGTGGAATTGCCATAGTTTGTTTAAGTTATAAAAATAACATTTTATGTATAGGTTTTGTGGTCGGGTTTTAATAGTTTTGAATTAAATTGAGCTAAATCATTAGTAATAACATTAAAAATTGAAACCAACCAAACTAAATCGCTACCAACGATTTGGTTCCAATTTGGCTTGTACTTCAATAATAAATTGAATTTAAAATAAGAATTATTAATCTACATATAGAACAATAACGTCCACCAAGGTTGTGTTTTCCGCTGCATCGCGCGAACACCCACCTAGTTATTATATATAAAGAACTTTTTTAAAGCATTTACACATCTACCCCAATCTGGAAAACTAAGTAACTACCAAAACCAAAAAACCTGAAATATCAAATACTCCTACAAGAAACCTAAGCCAACAATATTTGTTCATTCATCCATATCTCCAACATCCTTAACATATTTAGAAATTACACACTCATCAATTTCTGGCAATATTTATACTTCATAAATCATACAAAGATGCGTACACATTTCATCTTCCCTCAAAATGCAATCGGATCGAATAACGTGTCCGATCAAGCAAACCGGCCATGATTACTCTTTTCTTATATTGCTCAGACTCAGTATCCATCAACTCGGCCGTGTCAGTAACCAAGTCGACTCGCTTAACACGTCCTTAAGGCACCAAGTAAAACCAAATTGATGTACAAAGTATGGAGTATATTCTTCCATAAATAACAAGCACAATTAGGCTTAGAAAAAGAAACAAACACCAACGAATATTCAAATTATTGCTAGCGGATTTGATCGAAATTAAACTTCTAAAATCGGCTGAATCTTGTAGTGCGGTTTGCGATAGTTGTCTATTGTATGGTGACGATGGTTTAGGTAGTGAAGTTGATTTTGCTAAAGGTAATGAGACTGAGTCTGTTTGAGACAACGATTTTTGTTCCGAACATGAACGAGAATTGTTGGTACAACATAGAAGGTGCCGAGGCTGGCACCCTGTAACGTTGTACCTATCTTCTAACCGATATTTGTTGGTGCAACAAGAACTAGTGTTAATTAGGTTTGATTTATGCAAGGATGAAAAATTTGATGAAATTGGATCTAAAATGTCTATTGGAGATGATGTTTTTGGTTCAGACGGCCATCGAGAATTCGAGTTTTTGGACGAAGAGGAGGAACTCGAATATGAAGTACTAGTGGCTCGTGAAGAAGACGATAATAAATTCGAACGACTGGATGTATCCTCTGCATCCATTGTTTCGCTGGCGCACGCATTAACATTAACGTCTTCTGATTGCTTGCCGGTTTTCTCAAATGATAAAAACGCGTCGCTTGTGTCCGAAGCGACTGATGATTTGGAATTACTGCGTGTCTTCTTAGCCTGTTGATGAACATAAATAATAAAAATGAACATTAGTCAATTCATCATAAATATCTGATAAAGAGTACATATCTGATAAAGAATATCTGATAATGAACATTAAAATTATGATGATCTAAATATTCAAAACATCTAGAAGAATAGAAGATGATCTTTTAAGCAATTCATCCTGAATATCAATGTCATTCAAATTCAAATCTCCACTAAAACGATGCAAAATACGAAAGATTAAACCAGCAAAACCGAAATATAAGTGATTTCATCATGAATTTCTATTAAAAAACCTACAAATTATGAATCTATGTGAATTAGATCATCTAAATAATGTAATTTCAACGAATCCCACAAAATTACATCGAAACGTATATCAACATCAATCAAATTCAAATATAGCCTAAACCAACGCAAAATCGAAAATAAAACTCAATTCATCATTAATCTCTGTTAACTAATATTATTATGAACAAATTCAAATAACCTAGACGCTAAAAATTCAGCAAATTAAACAAAAATCACAACAATACGCGACTCGAATTCAAATAAATTATGAAACGAAGCAAAAAAGAAGCCAATTCATCACGAATGTCTAACACGTACGAATTATAAATTCATAAACCAATTCAAGAAACCTAGTTATTAAATATTCAACAAACTCGCCGGTAACAACAGCAACAATACGTGCATCAACATCAATAAACAAAAGTCAAAAAACGAAGCGGTTAAATAACTAACCATTACCGCCTTAAGCAAACGAGACACACCACGTCCATTCGGTGACGTCATCCGTAACAAACTCTGCTTTATTATTATTAAAAGTCCGGTGTCCGTCTGATTTATTATTTAAGAATTGTGGTCTTTGTTCGTGAGAAGACCGAAAGCAAGACTTGAAAAGAAGCTTGCTGCTTCTCCCTCTCTTCTTCTTTCTCTTGTGATCCGGCTGCATGACGGTACTGAAGAGAAAGAGAGAGAGAGGCGAAACGACGTCGTCGTATTGTTGTTGTGTTGTCGTTTAAGGAAGAAGAGAAGGATTTGAGAGATGATGAGAAAACGAAGAAATTGTTGATGAGGAATTGGACCCGAAATTGCCGCTTTCTCTTCGTCTTCTCTGATTTATTATTATTGAATGGAATATGAATATCAACACCGCTTTTTAAATGAGGAATTTACATAATTGGGTTTGTACTATTAGTTATGTCATAAATTGTAGGTTTTTGTTTTTATCTTTTACCAAAATGTTAGTTATTATGGTTATATTAGCTTCTTTTTTAAACGATAATTTGGATGACTAATGGGCTACTGACTGACCGATCATCTTCATTCTCCGAGTACAGGACTATGGGGTGCTAGGCTGACACGTCTCCGAAAGGAAGCCCGTGCATCAATTTACCGGCATCAGTCTGGACCTAGAGATCATCATTAGAAGGAAACCAACCGTATGTAAGAAAACCCCTTAGCCCAAGCTAGAATCTATATTTTTGTCACAGATGGGACTTGAACCCGAGACATCCCTATTTTTTTTAAATGAAATCTTTGAATGTTTTAGTTACATCACTTGGGCTGGAATCGTTGGCTATGGTTATACTAGCTATAAAATCAGATTGAATGATGAAATAATTGAAAAAATAAAATTTTTATTATGTATTATGTTTTTGTTAAGTTAAGTGGTCAAAATCGTGATAACAAATTTCGCCATTTATAATGTGCTCGTCGACTTCATGAATGCTGATTTAGAAGTTAGAGGATATATGACAGTAATTCCTAACCGGCAAGAGCTATGTTGCTTATATTAGAGAGGAAGGCTGAGAAAGCTATGACATTTATGGGACAAGGAGTATGTAGCGTAAGGTGGTTGATCGATAAGGCCAACGCATTTTTATGCTCTTAGTTGTATGCACAAACGCTATGATAGTCTTTCAACAAATTATATCTTGCAACTATTGTATTTTTGCTTTGATGGATTTTTCTTAATATCATTGATTGAACAATACAAGTTTTTGGGTTTGTTGGCCCTCTAGCTGACGAATTTTTTATGTTAATTGGGTATTTAATGTTACCTTTTTAACCCTTCTAACTTGACTATTGTTTAGTTGTTAAAGGGAAACGTAAGAGTGAATGAAGATATCATAAGCGGAATTAAAATGAACCGATCGAGAAATGTATGAGTAAATAAAGATAACATATGCGGAATTAAAGCAAGCAGATAAACGTAAGAGTGAAAAAAGATAGCATAAGCAGAATTTTTCATCCAACTACCTCTCTAGTTGGATGCAGCAAAGAATTGTGAAGCAAAGAAGGTGATGACAACTAAACACATTTAAATACAACTTTTAGGTAATAAATCTAGGTCACCGACATTTCAAAACCTTACTTCTGCTAAAATCTAAATCATCGCCAAAGTATTAGTAACACAAAGAAAAATAAAAGGTAATAAATCTAGATCACCGGTATTTTAAAACCTTATTTCTACTAAACTCTAAATCATCCTCAAAGTACTGGTAACACAAAGAAGAAAAAAAGACTTAGGACAAAATAAGCATATTAACAAATAGTCAAGGGACCACTTCAAAATCAAAATACACAAGAGTAGCTCGTTTGATTCAAAATTAAATTACACAGAAACCGCCCTACATGTTTTGAAAATTGGCATGTTTCCAAAAATTGGTTGATGACTAAACAACAAAATAAAATATCGAGTTAATGAAGGGCCCAGATTTTATTAAATAAAAATTTTATTTGACATTAGCCGCGGAATCATGTTGACCCTAGATTTGTAGCCGTCCATTCACCTACTTATAGTTTGTAACAGGGTTTATTAATGAGCCACAAGTCTACAAATGGAAGCTAACCCTATTGCCACTCGGGGCCTACCATAAGGAGTGGTTAGGAGGTCGATGGTTACAGGTAGAGGTGCACAAATCGGTTTTTTTAAAAAAACCGGTTCGGTTATTAACCGGACCGGTTTTTTTTGGCCCGGAAAAAAACCGGTTCGGTTAATAACCGGACCGGTTAATAACCGGTTTTTGTATGTCAAAACCCTAACCGGTCTAACCGGTTAGGACCGGTTTAGAAACCGGTAAGAACCGGTTAATAACCGGTTAACCGGTTTTTTTTTTTAAATAACCGGTTAATAACCGGTTTTTTTCATAATAACCGGTTTTAAAAAAAACCGGTTTTTCCATTAACCGGTTTTGGATTTAAAACTTGTAACCGAAATACGAACCGGCGGTTTGTAAACCGGTCAAACCGGTTTTTAAAAAACCGGTTTTCGTAAAAACCGGTTTCCGGTTTAAACCGGCAAACCGGTTCCCCAACCGGTTTTTTTGACCATCTCTAGTTACAGGCCCGATATCTCATTAGACCAGAATTTTTTATTTTTTTATTATATATATTTTTATTAGAACAATATGTATATTTAGTATTTAAACTCAATTGTATAATCATTAGCTTGGTTTAATGGTAAAAGGGTATTACTCCTAACCAAAAGGTTATGAGTTAATCTAATTCGAGACATGTTTAATTTGATTTTTATACAAAAGTTTTTACACAACCTAAAGTATAACCAAAGAAACCTATATCAATATTAAATTGATTAAACCCAACAAAATACTTCTTTTACTTAAGGCTCAAAAAAGTTTTCGTCTTCGGCCCAAAAATTTTGCTTTCTCGAAGCCGGCCCTGTTATCACTCAACGTCAAATGTGCTCATAATTAAACTTCTTTTGTTTAACACAATTTAGTGACCGACGCATAAAATTTTTTTGTAAGATCCGGTAGATTCGGTGTCGAATTTATGTGGAGTCGGCCAGGATTTCACATTGGAGACCGACCGCGGTCCACTACACTGGTATGCCAAGGACTCCATTTGGAACAACCATCAATACCCAAATGAGCATTCATGAGGCAATATATCAACCGTGTTCATGTTGATTTTGACTCTATATGCCTAGCTCACTCAAAAACACCTTTAAAGAGAAAACCTATCAATATAATAAATCTTCTTTGTGTCAGGTTTGAACCTGTAACCATAAAAATCTCAAGCTTGAAGCCATCACATCATGTCATTCGATCTAAAGGTAATTGCTTTATTTATTTATTTTTTTTAACAGTCAAATATATTATTTACAAACCACCCCTAGCGAGGACCTAATCCCTTACCGTCATTTTAAAACTAAATCACCTTTACCACCACACCAATTAATTTAACTCACGTCAAACTAAAAAAAAAAATACCAAACGGTCTGCTTTACACCAGGCCCGGACAAATCATTGTTATAAAGTGTTGATTTCAATAAAATTACATATGTAAAATCTTTACAAGGTTCATAGACCAAAACGAATCGTGTTAACAATATGAGCGTATGTACTTTGTTTTCGTTTGGATCATGTTCAAGTTTAGATCACTGACTTGTTGGGAATTCCCGAGTCGGCTCGTGGCTTGGTGCGTGGGTTCAACTAGGATATTAACTTGGCGTGCAAGTTAATGTTTAAATAATATTAATCAATTTATGGAATATTATCTAGTTTCTTTGTAGGTTCCCAGCCGGATCTACACGGAATATCTCGTTCTACGTAGGTGCGGAATCCCTACGTAAGACGTTACGAGCGTAGAAGACGATACGAGCTAACACGATTAAACACACGTTACAATAAACAAAGACACATTGTATTGCAACTGGAAACACGTGATATCAATCACCGATTACAGAACTCGTAAACTCGATACAATGAATAACTCAATCGATCAATGAATGAATGCTAAACAAGCCGTAACCTAGCAGCTTATAAACACGACAACTTCGCCTAACATGTTTAGGCGAAGTTGTCACTAACTTCGCTTACTCTACAAGTTCGCCTATATCAGCGAACTTGTGAGCTAACTTCGCTTAATACAAAATACTAATCCAACTAACTTGATTACAGACACTATATACTGAACCACTGACATCATGTACCAACATTCCTATTTGATACATGTTAGGAAGATAATTATTATGGAATTGATTAATTAGAATCCCGGTTATAGTTTAACGTGTTAGGTTAGCAATAAATATCGTGTTTGGGGTATGGGAAATTTGTATCAAGTTTTTTAGTCAGATTTCTTTATCAATAAAGTTTGGGTGTTAGCCAAGTATCACGTTTGTTCTTGTTTCTTTGTTTTTGTCTATCCCATCTCTGATTACTAGAATTGGTATCAGAGCGGTTAAGCTCTTTTCGACGATTTTCATTCTAAAGCGCGTTTGATCAAAGTCGTGATCGGCGCGAAGCAATGGAAGACGAGTGATCAAGTTCTTGCTTTGAAAAGGAATTATATTTTGAAACAAAAATAGTTGTTGCAAATATAATTCTTTACTTTATCAGAATTCTTTGCAAAGGAGATTGCAATTATTTAAATCCGAATATCTTTTGCAAAAGGAGATTACAAATCAAATTGCTTGCAAAAGAAGTCAGATCCTAGTTTTTTTTTCTTTGGCAGACGAGACGGAGAAAAAAAAAAGAAATAAGCAAGGTGGTTAATTCTTTTGTTTTTCGTGGTTCAAACTTGTTTTCGCGGTAAGAGTTTCACGAAGACCGAGGTGGGTGATTACCCAGCTAAAGAAACGAACACGAACCCAAACTTGTTTCAATGCCTGAAACTAACAACAACGAATTACACAGTATGGGCTATGCATATGCACGTGCTGATGAATGTGTATGGCGTGTGGGACATGATCGATCCGGGTAACGGCGATGCAAAACGAAACAATATTGCTTTGATTTTTCAATCGATCCCCGAAGCACAGGTTATACAAGTCAGTAATCTGTGCACGGCAAAAGAGATGTGGGAAGTGTTAAAGACCCGACATCTAGGTGCTGAACGGGTGAAGGAGGCGAAGCTCCATACCCTAACGTTAGAGTTCGATTGGTTGAAGATGAAAGAAACAACGACGATTGGTGATATGCCACCATGTTATTGAGCTACTCATCGAAAACGCCACACTCGAAGAGATATTCTCGGAAGAAAAAATGGTAAAAAAAACTTCCTTACGAGACTTTCGAGACGTTTTATTCATATAGCGGCATCACTCGAGCAAGTTTTATATTTAAAGACTGCTAGGTTTGATGATGTGGTGGGTCGATTAAAAGCCTATGATGAGAGGATAAAAGAAGACAATCTTCAAACTGAGAGTAGTCAAAGTTAGTTAATGTTCATTAAATCTAATTCGTTTAGTAGGGGTCAAGGTTCCTATGCTTCAAGAGGTTCGGGACGTGGTCGAGATGATAACAAAAACATGATGATAAGAAAGGAAAAGGTACGGAACAAGATTTATCACACATTAAATGTTACATGTGCGATGAATTCGGGCACTTTGTCTCAAGGTGCCCCGACCGATTTCGGAAAAATTAAGAAGCAAATCTGAACTGTAAGGCCCCGAACCCGGTGACCCTACTTTAGCGTCGGATTTACTCATAAACACAGTTCTTCAAATCAGAGTTTATTAAAACTTTTCGCGGAATATAAAACATCAATCATTTGTTACAAAACATTAAATCTTTTCTTTGATACCATAACACAAAACTTTATATTTAAAACATCTTTACTTCTTTCTTCAGATGCCAGCCGTTCAATCCATGCCGTGTGTCATCCTCATGCTAACTCTATAATCAGCTCACCTGCGTGCATACTAAAAGTCAGCTACGCTGAGTGAGTTCTAGTTAATCGAACGCCATACAATACATACACATACACACATATCCGTAGATACATATCCATACTTCACTAGTTACCCTTCTGTTCTACATACATACTTGCTACCATACATACATACATATCTACAATCACTAACCTCAGTCTACCGAGAGTACGTTCATAGTTCACCGTCTATACCTGTACTCAAGGTCGTGAACACGTACAAGGTTCGCAGTCCTTACCTATGTTCACCATTTATGGTACGTACAAGGATTGCGGTCCTTCCCTATACCATAGTACATCCACAACACGTACAAGGTTCGCGGTCCTTCCCTATGTTGCAACCTAATTCATAGCACGTACGAGGTTCGCAGTCCTCCCCTATGCTACAAATACAGCACGTATAAGGTTCACAGTCCTTTCCTATGCTGACGCCTATCTACATTACGTATAAGGTTCGCAGTCCTTATCTACGTTTACATATATCATCTACTTCACGTATAAGGCTCGCAGTCCTTAACTACGCCATCACCAGCCGAGTCTATGTCCGACAGAAGCTAGAGGGATTTGCCACCCTAACTTACTATGTTGAACGTAGAACTCACATGCCATTCGTGTACCTATATACACATACTTACATTATAACATAAGAACACTCTAGGCATTCTTTACCTCATTCATTTAACAACCATACCCCTTGTCGTTACGTGCAATATCCGAAGATCGTTCACGCCCCGACAAGTATTCATTTGAAATATTCATACATCTTCGATATATAATATTCGTACCTTTATTTTTAACCTGACAGTACGCGCAATATCCGAAGATCGTTCGCGTACCGACAAACAATCATTCATATCTATCACACATATCACATATGACATACACTTATCACTTAGGATAAATGTATTAACAACACATCGAGTATGCACACAGCCCCGAAAACATAACAAGGAATGGGGCTAGAAACTCACCTGAACACGGTTACGTTCACCGTTAATCGTAATCCCTTTCTTCACCTGTGCACGGCTGACTGTATAACAAGTACACGTATCAAACAACTATCACTACTCATATCCTCTTTCCAGTCTTAACTACTACCCACAACGAACGGGGGTCCGGGGGCAGCGCCCCTGGCAGCGGGGTCTAGGGGCGGCAGCCCCTAGCAGGGTCCAAGGGGCAGAGCCCCTGGCTGGGGTCGAGCTGCCAGGTCAGCTTGGAAAAATTTTATTTCCATTAACTGTCTTAACACATTTTTCATTAGATTTTTAATTTATTTTCTAAACGAACTTGACTTTAGACGAAGTTAACCCTCGGGCGAACTTAGCTCTAGGCGAAGTTAACCTTAGGCGAACTTAGCTTTAGGCGAAGTTACCAGCTAGGCGAACTTAGCTTTACAGCGAAGTTGCCATCAGGCGAACTTGGCTTCAGGCGAAGTTGTCATCAGGCGAACTTGGCCTCAGGCGAAGTTACCAGTTAGGCGAACTTAACTTTACAGCGAAGTTGCCATCAGGCGAACTTAGCTTGCAGGCGAAGTTCATCAGGCGAACTTAGCTTGCAGGCGATGTTCATCGCTTTGAAGGCGAAGTTGCCCAGATCAGCCGCTGTTCGGTTTCTGTCCAGCATTTTGAGCGATTTTAACACCCTTGCTATGGTTCAATATCACCCACTACGCTTCCCGACCATTTTCGGTCGTTTATACACTAAAAGCTTGGATCTTTAAACTTCAAAGATCAAGAATCATACCTTTTTGAGCTTGTTTGGATCTCGTTTAACTTGTTAACACAACTAATCGCTCTCTCTCTCTCTCTCGGATCTGCCCGTTCCTCTCCTCGGCCCGGCGGCGGTGTAGATGGTGTGTGTGTTTTTGGAGTGTGTGTGTAGAAAGTAAGGAAATGAAGATATTTTTGGGTTTAGGGGATATTTATATCCCTGAAATCCCATGGACCTAAGGCCCATTCTCATTTAACCCGTCTCCATTAATCCAATACTAGCCCGACTCATACCGACTCATACCAACTCCTACTCTATTATTTATTTCCTGACAACCCGAGTAAACTTTCCCTCTATTAGTAAGTAATATAATTAATATCACTTTGAAATTTCGGGATGTTACATGAACCAAATGGACGAACGTGAGACAAAAGGTCTTGATGCTTCGTTTTTCATGATGGAAGGTGTCCGGGAAACCATATACCATAACAAAGATAAAGTAATCCCGACAAATTACGATACCGATTCGGGTGAGGCCGACATGTGGCACTTAGATAATGGTGCAAGTAACCATATGACGGGAAACCATGACTATTTTGGTGAATTATACGAACAAATAGTCGGACGAGTAAGGTTCGGGGATGGTTCATGCATACCGATCAAATGGAAGGGTTCAATTGTTTTTAAAGGTAAAAGTGGAGAACATAAATTGATGTCCGATATCTATTACATTCTGTGTCTGCAGTGTAATGTGATTAGTTTGGATCAAGCAACCGTGTCGGGTTATGATATACGGATGATGAGTAACTACTTAACGATGGACGATAGTAGTGGGAGGTTATTAATGAAGGTCACGTGGAACGCCAAGATGCTTTATAAAATCTGACTAAATATTGGCAACCCAAATTATTTACAAGCAAAATTAGCAGGAATGTTCTCTTGTATTTGCAGGCCAATAAATTTGGGGCCTCGAACAGTGACATTGAACCCATCTGAAACAAACTGCAGCAATAGCAACGACGAAATTGTCGCTAACAGCAGCAACAACGACAACCTCGCTACAAATAACAACAGCGTTGTCGCAAACAGCAGCAACAACGACAAAACTATCGCTAACTGCAGTAACAACAATGAAAATGTCGCTAATAGCAGAAGTCCCGTCGCAAACCGCAGTAGCCATGAATGATGCTCTGCAGACCCGGCTAAATGTTCTATTTGCGCTTTGTTCCTACCCGATAATATTGGTGATTACGAGTTAAATTCTTGTGAAGAACTCGAAGAACTACTAGTGTTATTGAATGATGAATTGAGTAGTTTTGATGAAGCGAAATCGAAACCCGAGTGGATGAAAGTGATGCGGGCCAAGATCAATTCAATCGAGAAAAAGAATACGTGGAGTGTAACGGGGATACCAAAAGGAGTTAAACAAGCCGATTTAAAATGGGTATTCAAAGTAAAACGGAATCCGATAAACAAATACAAGGCGACACTTGTGGTGAAAGGATACGTGCAACAACCTGGGATTGACTATGACGAAGTGTTCACCCCGGAAGCACGAATCGAGAAGATACGGTTTTAGTTGCTCCCGCACGAATTAAATTCAAGGAGATGCAAGCTTTTGTAAAGTCGGAAGATCTCCCCTGTATGACTCAGAAATTCAGGGGTGATTGCTGGGAATTCCCGAGTCGGTCCGTGGCTTGGTGCGTGGGGACCGCTAGGATATTAACTTGGCGTGCAAGTTAATGATTAAATAATATTAATCAATTTATGGATTGTTATTATCTAGTTCTTATTTGATACATGTTAGGGAGATAATTATTATGGAATTGATTAATTAGAATCCCGGTTATAGTATAACATGTTAGGTTAGCTATAAATATCGTGTTTAGGGTATGGGCAATTTGTATAAAGTTTTTGAGACAAATTTCTTGATCAATAAAATTTGGATGTTATCCAAATATCACGGTTGCTCTTGTTTCTTTGTTCCTGTTCATCGCATCTTTGATTACTAGATGATTCGTCGTATCTGAATCAATATTTGTCCATCTCTAATTGGCTAATTGGGGGTTAGCTCCGTGACCAGTGACTCTCTTAAGTCTTTAACTTCTTTTTGACGTTGATTCTAGATAAAAGGATCGTTGAAGACTTGTGACTTGTGGAACAATATGCGTTGATTGTTGACTACATCTTGGTCAAAGGCCCAAGTCATATTTTCATTTGTTGTCTGCATCCCAAGAATAAAATTATATTTTCTGTTTCTAATTTGCATGCACTATTCTCAATAATATTGTTATAAATTCCTTTGTTAAAAATTTAATTAATTTGATCTTGTATATTATAAAGCCGTGTAAAAACTATAAGGAAAAAAAATGCCAGTTAAGTACGAAATATTAGCACCTTTTTTTTGGAAAAAGAGTTTCGATGTTAAGAAATATATGTTATTATGTTCATAATACATTATCGTGATATTGCAAGAAAAAAGTCATATGAAAGACAACAAAACGATTGATTCATAAGCATCGAGCGTAAGGGCAATCAAAAATATGCACAACAACCACATAATATTATTTGTGTACAATCATTGCTAGCCAAATTAAGGGAATTGGAGCAAATCAAAAGACCCAATAACACGGTCTGACCATGGAATGACCAGACAGCTATCGGACAACACTAATATGTGACTCAAGATCAAGAAGGATATCATCATATCAAGGAACAAAGTCATAAAACGCAAGACTTATAAACGTCAAAATGTATACAGTGGAAGATCACTTAGGAATAATTAAAATATGTTAAACGAAATTTTATAAAAAAAATATTTATAAAACAAGGTCTTGAAATTCAAAATGAAGTTTTGTGAAACAAATCTTTACAGATATATTAAAAGTTTGGAACGTTTTTTATAAAACTAAAATTCTTATAAAACCTAAATCAGACTTCAGATCATGTATTAGTTCTCGACCAGCCGTCATTTACATGTTTTTATATACTTAGACTCCAAATTTATTTCTTTTAATCATGTTTCCGAGTTCACTTTAATGATAGAAAAGAAAAGAAAGAAAGACTTATCTTTTATTTTCTTTCCCCTTTTCTATTTAGCTTAGGGGTGAGCATATTCAGTCCCGGACCGAAAAACCCGACAAAGCTGACCCTAAATAACCTGAACCCGAATCGACCCTAAAATTCCCGGTTTAATTTCGGTCCTAAATTTTGGAGATGATCGGTCTCAGGTCGGTCTCGGGTTTAACATATGGAGAACCGATAAAACCGAACTCTACATAAACCAATATCTGGGTGCAGATATGAAAATCATATTAACCTGATTAAGTTCACACTGCTAGCCCAACCCAATTAATTCCTAAACCATTAATTAACTTGGTACAAACTGTATTATCAATAACGTCGTAAATCAAAGTTGGGGAAACAAATTCACCTGAGTATTTTGTATTCGACCAACAATTCAACTCACCCTTGCTGCCTGCTTTATTAATACAATACAACCAACCAATTCATTCAGCAGGTATTCCATCAATTGTTAACTTCAATCAAGCAAGACAAAACTGAACAAAGAGGATAGAAAACTGTATTCAAGTAGAGGAGGAAGGATTGGATAGTGTTCTATGTCGGTTTTGGGTCTGCATCAAATAATCGATAGACCGACAGTATGTTGGACCGATACCTGACCATTTCCATGAGGTCCGATTTTGGTCTCAGAAATTCAATTATTTTGGTCATTGGGTCGGGTCGGTCTATGACGGTTTCGGGTCGGGTTTTATGCTTTACACACCCCTAATTTCGTTTATTTTGTTATCATTTATTTCCAAATTGGAAAAAAACATTTGCTTCCAATTTACCTTTTATTTCGCCTTGTCTTCCTTTCATCTATTTTCATTTTTTTTAATGAAACTCACTAACATAACTTTTTTTCATGTCCTTTCTTTTCCTTCCTATGAAGAAAAAAAAAAAACAAATACACACAATTTAACACGATATATATTTTTTAAATCCTAGGAAAACGGAACGACTCCATAGTCCACACTTTAGAGCATGAGCAATGGCTATAACTGGTTTTATTTCCAAACACCTTCACATCATCAACATCCTAATTTGTCTCATCTTCTCCCACCTCTTTCTCACTCACAAAAGAGTAGTTGTTTGACATTCCAAACAATTCTCTCTCTCTCTCTCTCCCTTCATGTGACCACCTCAAATGATGGACAGCCGTTTGTGGATTTGGTTTGCCATCCAAACGGTGACCACATTAGAACCATTGAAGATGCACTCTTACACTAATAAGTAGGGATGTGCAAAATAATTATAAAAAAACATAAATTGAACCGTATCCGTAACCAAAAGACCAATCCGAATCTTGAATTCTTTTGGGTCGGATATTAACCGAATCCGAATTTTAACCAGATCTTGAAAACTTTGAATTCAGATAACCGAACAAACCGAACAAGGTTATGTGGGTTTTTTTGTTATATTAAGTTTTATGTTATGAATCCGGTAGTCCACTTCAACAAGCCCAGCCGACAAAGCTTCCTTTTTCAAAATCCTAAAGTGTAGAGAAAACACATCCAAAATTCCAAATCCATTTCCACGACTCCACTTCAGGCCTTCAGGGGGCATCCACATCCACTATCCACGATCGGTTGCACTTTTCACCGGGTAGGTTCCTCAATAACTCAATCCAATGTAAGAACTCTTATGAGTTGTACAATTCAAATTAAGGTTTTTAGAATGAAGTCGGGTTTTTCGGATTTTCACCGAACCAATCCGAATTGAATTCGGTTTGGTCAAAGAAAATTTGAATTTAAATTGGTTTGGCTTTCGGATTTAGGAAAAAAAAATGAATCCAAACAAACCGAATAATTGATATCTGATCTAATGAGCACTCCTACTAATAAGTTTGAATCATTTTTTTTAACGGTGAATTTCTTTGTTAATTTTTGTCATCTATGGAAACTCAAGACCTTCAAAACCCTTCCAACCCAAGCAGTGGTGGATCCAGAAAATTTTGCCAATGGGTGCCAAAAACGGCCAACCTAGAACGGGTCAAGTCAAACTAAAATGAGTCAAAACCAAAATGGGTCTGGTCAAACGAAATTACATTAAATAAACCATGTATAGAAATGTAAGCAATAAATTTCTCCAAAACGCAATAAACAAAATACATATTACCATTGATAAAAACCTTTGCGTAATTGTCACATCACAAAGCTCTTATGTACAAATTAAAAAAAATAAAGTTAAATAGTGTAGAATTATAAAAAAGAAATGATACTCTGAATACTATCATATTTATATTTTGGTCTAATTTTTTTAATGGTCCGATTAAACTAACAAAATATATACTATATTAATAACTAATTGATGAAGTGGTTAGACAATTAAACAATCTAAGCTTAATTGTTATTTTGTGAAAGAAAAACTAAACTTGTGTTTGAAAAGTTGGGTCGGAAAGTTTGGTTTGGGGCACTAAAAGAAACATGGATGGGACAATTGAGGTCTTTGAACCTAATATATTAGAAGTTTATAGAAGAAAATACGAATTTGAGGGGATGCCTACGTTCCCCTGGCTCAATACTGAATCCGTCCTTCCACCCCAGAACCCAAGGTATTTAAAAGTTTGATGTTGTTGCGGATAAACAACCCAACTATTTTGTAAGTTTTAATCATATTAGTTGTAGATAATGATATCAACTTTTAAAGTATGGTGACGATATATAATTTATAACTCCTCGAGTCCTCGACACATTATCATAAACACCATGAGGCATTCATAACAAGGACGTATAATTAAATATTCAATTTACTGTAACTTGGTATACTAGATACGTGTCCATACACACAGACTCACAAAGAGAGCGTACGTCAGAAAAGCATCGGCCTGAAACGTGCGGACCATATCCAGCCTTCTAGTCTTATTTCATTAATCTACAACCTAAAATGCAAGCCCAGTTATAAAACTACTAATAATGGATCATAAATTTGTAGAGCATTTGTTTTCGTTACTCAAACTTGTAACTCTAAATCATGTCCAAAGTTCGTGAAAAACACAATTTCACTGATATTTCCAGCAGTTACATCATGCAAGAACAAATGCAAAATCTAGTTTAAAAAAATCGTGTCTAACACGTGACCAAACTGTATATGTTTTTTCTTCTATCATTTGATTCCTGCGACATGTTCTCTAATTTCGGTTACCCTTTTATCGGTCGAGTATATATAATAGGTTTCGAAACAAATTATGTTAGAGTTCTCACAAAACTGATGTGAAACATATATTGTTCTTATTATTACGAGTGCATGATGAAAAAGTTAAGAACATGGTTCTCTTTAAGAACATTATCCCTATATCTTATTTGCCTTTTTGAGTGATACATGTCTTGAAAAACTTGATTATAATTCACTTAAAGACTATAACTCTATTAAGCTTAAGCTCCATCTATTATATGATTAAACTTCGTTTCCAAATTCATTTAGTTTGATTTTGCAAGCTCACATCATATTATAATCTCGATTGACGATTAAAAAACTTGACTCGTCATCACAGACTTCAAATGCATATTCTTACATGAATGAGTTTGAATAGAAGTTTTCATTATTCGGGCTCAAACTGATTAAACCGGTCTGAAACCATTTAAAACCGGACCAAATTACATATTTGGATTTTTGTCATAAACGAATTGGGATTTCGGTTTTTATAAATTTAAACTTGCTTCGAATTGAATAAACCGAATCAAAATCAAATAATTATTTAAGTTTTGGCATTTAACCCAATGCAACTATAAGTTTAGCCCAATCTTATTTGATCCAACACAATCCAAAGCAACTAATAGTATAAAGAGTAAGAATTATTCGATCAAAAACTAAAGATTGAGAACTAAACTAAACAAAACTAAATTAAAATTTGGTTATCAGTCTTCGGCCGGTTTTAAATTTTTTGAACTCGGTTTCACCCGAATTTAATTTTAAACAAAATAAACCAAAACCAAATCGATGAACACCCCCTAGGTTTGAATTATGTATTAGGCTTAGAAAATAGAAACTCTACTTTTGTAGTCCCATTATGATATCTTTTTTAATGTGTGGGCTCTAATATTATTCATAAGACCTCGACACAATATCATAAACTAAAGAATTCGATTCAATTATTTCTTTTTCATACTTTAAAACAAAAGATACCCAAAAGATACAAATACAAGAACCAAATGTAAATAAGGAAAACTATCAAAAACATAATTATCTTTTTCTGTACTTCCCCGCAAGTTGGAGCATGGAGATCACAAATGCCCAACTTGTCTAGTAGAAACCGCAACTGTCTAGCACCAAGAGCTTTTGTGAACAAGTCAACAATCTGTTCCTAAGTATTAATATGTAACGGTTCAATGTCCTTCGACTCAATGCGTTCTCTGACGAAATAGCAATCCATTTCGACATGTTTTGTGCGTTCATGAAACACTAGATTATTTGCTATGTGTTTGACAGCTACATTATCACAAAATAATTGTGTCGGGCTGGTCTGGGTGACATCTAAATGTTTCAAGAGCCATCGAACCCATAAAACTTCACTAACTGTCGATGCCATAGCTTGATATTCAGCTTCAGCGGAAGACCTGGATACAACGGATTGCCTTTTCGATTTCCAAGAAATAGGAGCGCCTCCTAGAAGTAAAACATAACCGGTTCGTGATCGTCTTGTATCTTGACACCCAAGCCAATCTGAATCGGTATACCCAATGAGATTCACCCCACCACTCTTTGGAAGTAAAATACTTGACCAGGAGTGGACTTCAAGTATCTGAGAACTCTTATAGCTGCTTCCATATGATTCTGTCGAGGATCAACCACGAACTGACTAAGCATGTTGACAGAATACGTAAGGTCGGGTCTAGTAGCTTGTAAATAGAGAAGCCGACTCACTAATCGTCTATACTTGCCAGCATCAACAGGCACTTCTTCATCGTCCTTACTAAGTTTGGTGCTCTGTTCCATAGGAAAGGCACTTGGTTTACAACCCAACATGCCACTCTCTTTCAAACTGTCTATCACATATTTTCTTTGACTGAGGACAAGACCATCTTTTGTCCGTGCTACTTCAATTCCTAGAAAATATTTCAGAACACCAAGATCTTTGATGTTGAATTTTCTATCTAGAAAACTCTTTGTTTCTTCAATTTTCTTTGAGTTGTTACCTACTATGATAACATCATCTACATAAATAAGAGCCGCGACAAATGTACTGGCTGTTTTAAATATAAAAAGTGAGTGATCGGGTTTAGATTGTTCAAATCGAAACTCATGCAAAGCAGATGTAAACTTTTGATACTAGTTCCTGGATGCCTGTTTCAACCCATAGAGAGATTTCTTCAGCTTGCAAACCTTTGCTTCCTTCCCTTTGTCAAAACCTTATGGGATCTTCATGTAAATTTCTTCGTCCAAATCACCATGCAAAAATGCATTATTGACATCCAACTGATGAATAATCCAGTTTTTCTTTATTGCAACTGCCAAGAGTGTACGCACAGTGACAAGTTTCGCTACCAGGGAAAGGTGTCATGGAAGTCAATTCCTTCAATTTGAGTAAAACCCTTTGCCACTAACCTTGCTTTGTATCTTTCTATCTCTCCGTTTGGCTTGTATTTTAATTTGTACACCCATTTTGAATCTATGGCTCGTTTTCCCTCTGGTAGATCCTCAAGGGTCCACGTGCCATTAGTCTCAAGTGCTTGTATTTCTTTCTTCATTGCCTCTCTCCAATTTTCATTCTGAACAGCTTGCTTAAAAGTCTTCGGCTCATCATTTAAAGTGATGGTCGTTAAAAAAGCTTTATGCGAATCAGAAATTTATCATAAGAAATAAAATTGGAAATAGGGTATACCGTCGAGGGTTTTTGACTGGACTTGGGTGAAGCTTGATCAATAGATGGTGGGAGATTCACAACATAATCATTGAGTCGAGCAGGACGAGTTCTAATTCGTTTTTCTCTGGTAAGCTCTTCATGTTCTGTTTCAACTTGGGTCGTGGGTTCTGCCACTTTGGCCGACCCTTCGTTTTGTGGTAAGTTGCCATTGTTTGTATCATTTTGCATGTCAACATCACCATCATGCATATTCTCGTACACATCATTGTTTGGGCTTTCGGCTTCCGACTCGTTTTCTGCATGTATATTGCTCTTGTTTTCATATGGATTTTGATCATCATAATACCATATTGGAAAATCAAAAATTTCTGGTTCTTCATCTTTATCTTGGTCAATGTGTGAATCATGAGGAAATGTGTTTTCAACAAACTTCACGTCCCTAGATACTATTATCTTTTCATTCTTCAGATAAAAAATCTTGTAACCCTTGGTACCCGGTGGATAACCCAAAAATATTCCCGGCCTCCCCCGTTCCTCAAACTTGTCACCCCTCGTTTCAGTGCTTCGATAATACGCAAGGCACCCAAAAACCTTTAAACCTGCATAATCAGGTTTTTGTCCATAGACTATCTCATAAGGAGTCTTATTTTCGATGACTTCTGAAGGAAGTCGGTTTATAATGTAGGCTGCCGTCATGATGCATTCTCCCCAAAAATGTGTCGGCAACTTAGCTTCAAATTTCAAAGCCCTTGCTGTTTCAAGGAGATGATGGTGTTTACGCTCCACCACTCCATTTTGTTGCGGAGTATGTGGACAAGTGATCTCCAGAAGAATACCATGCTCGGTGTAAAAATTGCAAATTTTGTTCGAGGTAAATTCACCTCCATTGTCACTTCTAATTCTCTTGACAATTTTATCAAACTGTGTATTAACCATTTTGAGGAAACCGATTAAACAATCACTTGCTTCTGACTTGTGTTTTAAAAGGAATACCCACACAGACCGACTAAAATCATTAACTATGGTCAAAAAATAGTTGGCACCTGTGAGTGAAGGAGTTCTATACCTTTCCCAAATATCACAATGTAAAAGCTCAAAATAACTTTGGGTTTTTACTGAACTTATTGGAAAAGGTAATCTAGTAAATTTAGCCCTAGTGCAAGAATCGCAAAACGTACCATTTGTTCCCGAAGAGTCATTTTTAACAAAATCCAAAACACAAAGTTTTCCATGCGACGCATGTCCAAGACGCTTATGCCATAAATCACCAACAGCTGACATTGCTTTTCTCTCACTTCCCACCATGCTCATTTGATAGAGTCCTTGCTTGCATTTACCCACCCCAATCAATCTCCTCGAGTTCAAAGAGTGCATAACACAAAATTGTGGGAAAAACGTTACAACACACTGTAAATCATTTGCCAAACGACTGAGAGATAGAAGACTGCAATTAAAAGTTGGGACGTGTAAAACATTATTAATTTGTATTCCATTTGGTAGGATGCATGACCCTCTTCCTTTCACTGGAACAGATGAACCATCGGGTATAGTAACACGCAACTCACATGTGTCTCACCTCGACGTATTCCGCCGTCGGTTGGGGTGTGACAATATTCAAAAGCATGATTAGCAAATATTAAAAATGATAAGATATAAAATAACGATAACTTTAATATCTATCAATTATGTAAATATTTTCTCACGAATTTACTATTTTAGGTTTTTGAGATTTATTTGATAAAATAAAAAACAGTTTAATAATGCAGCACATGGCTGGAAAATCTATCTATTTGTATTTAACTAGAAAGCAGTCCCCGCGCGTTGCGGCGGGGTTGAGATGCCCATTGACCAACATTGTAATTCGAATAGATGGTACAAAACAGATGAATCATCAATTTTTTGTCTAGATAATCACGCAATTTCTTACACTAAACCAAGAAAAAGGAAGAAGAGGAACATAACAACTACCAAAAGTTGGATGCTGCTGCAATTTGTACATTCAATATTTCCTAAACCATGGGAGTGTGACAAAAAAAGGTACAAAAAATACTGCCATTTGTGGTGTTAAGTGGCATGTTGAGTAATCACCTAGTTACTTTGGTGGTATTAAGTGGCATGTTTTATGTTTAACATAATTTCAACTGTGATGCATTAATATACATATCATTCAAACCAAAACTTAAAAAAGTAAGTTCGAAATAATGAACAAAATTAGATCAAATTTTTAACATAAGTATTTACAGAAAAACATATGCTTAATAGACAGCTTAAAATCAATAAAAGCATTCCTTCAATAACACAGAATAAGCAGGCAGAAACAAGAAAAAAGACAGAGGAGTTACCTCTGGCGTACAATGGAAATAAACAAACCACGAAGACGATTAAGAGGAAAATCCGCCTACTAACCTTCAGATCTTGAACTTTTGAGCCCTATCAAGATCAATTGACAACTCATAATGTATTGAAGATGTAGAAGGAGCAGGAGCGGCAACTGTCGATGATTAGGTGTGGGTGTAACAGTGGCAGCTGGTGTGGCCGGAGCCGTCTATACGTTAAAAGAAAGAAGACGTCTTCTTTGGATGAAATACAGACACATGCTCACACTGGTACAAACAAATTGAGCATCTTGTACAACTCACAATGCAGAACGTACAACCTGTTATGCAACACAAAGTTGCAAATTGTATATAAATATAATAACTAGAAAGCAGTCCCCGCACGTTGTGGCGGGGTTGAGATGGCCATTGGCCAACATTGTGATTCGAATAGATGGTACAAAACAGATGAATTATCAATTTGTTGTATAGATAATCAAGCAATTTCTTACACTAAACCCAGCAAAAGGAAGAAGAGGCACACAACAACTACCAAAAGTCGGATGCTGCTGTAATTTGTATATTCAATATTTCCTAAACCATGGGAGTGTGACAAAAAAAGGTACAAAAAATACTGCCATTTGTGGTGTTAAGTGGCATGTTGAGTAATCACCTAGTTACGTTGGTGGTGTTGACGGGTGGATTGTAGAGCCACCCTTAAGTGTCATAATTCAAGTTAAAACGTGTGCGTTTATGTATAAATTCAAGGATTTGGATTACTACACTATGTTGTGTTAACGCAGGTACAAATGAGGAAAAAGGTTGCTCGAGTGTGTTCAGATGAAAAGGAACAAGAGAGTCAATGCGGGAAGTCAACAACCAAGAATTGATAAAGAAAAATGAAATTTTGAACTGGGTCTACAATAGCTTACGGTAGCCACCACCGTAAGCTACGCTAGTGGTCTGCCGTAAAAAGCCACCGTAAACAGACACTTTCCACCGTAAGAAATTCAGGGCTACTGTAGCTTACGGTAGCCACCGTAGCTTACAGTAGCCTCAGCATTTTAATGTTGGTTACAACTCGAAAAAATGGGTTTTAAAGGACTTTTGGGTTCCATTCTTGGATGTTCCGAACTAGACAATTGCTGTGGGTGATTTTGGTGCCTTAGAGCAATATTTTGGGTGTTTTTAATTGAAGATTAACATCATAATCTTTGATTGAATTTGATTAAACATTGGATTGATGAAACCAATCATGTGTGGCTAAACCCTTTGGTGTTTCTCTTGGATGTAAGGTTATTACAATACATTTATGTTTATTGTTCTTGAATTTGGATTGGTTATCTAATTGTTGAGGTTAGTATAACTATGATGTTTGTTTGATTTTTTGTAATTTGTCCATATCGTTTTAAACCTAGTTTCGTTCTATATGTTCTTGGTGTCATTGACAATTGAGATTAATAGAAGGAATTAGGGTTAAGACTATATTGATTGATTATCAAGTAACGACCTCGCATTCTAGGAATCCGAGTACTTAGTTCTTGATTAATCACAAACAATTACACTTACACAAAATCAAGATATTATGATTTATCCATTGAACTTTAATAAAAGTGTTGAGTAATAACCCGAATTCCAAGAGGAACACTTGCTTAAGCAATTGTTTACAACTTTCGTTTAGTATATTTAGTTTATAAAATCAAATCAAAAACCAACTTGAAAATTACTTTCTGTCATTTACATTTATATGAGCTTAATTGTTAAACTACTTCTTAACACATATTCCACAACTCCCTATGTTCGATACCTATTTGCCACTATCTATTTAGTTGTAATTGGTTTATTTTTGTGCGAGTCTTCGACCTCGTGTGAAATTTTGGCGCCATTGCCGGGGAGTAGTGCGCAACGTGTGTTATTTTTGTAGTTTTTGTTTAAATTGTTATTGTCAGTTTTACGCGGGTTGTGCTAGTGTGCAGGTACTTACAGGTTTATGCATACACGACGCTCTCGGTCGTCATCACCGTTAGTGTTTGATCCTGAAATCGAGAGAACTTTTCGTCAGAACCGGATTCTACAAAGGGAAAAAAAGATTATTGGATCAACAAGCACACAAGGTCGAACAAACTGACACCACAATCATGGCTTCGGAACAAACTTTACCACCAATGCCGCCACCTATCAATGCTGAAAATCCATCATCCACTGAACCCATTACTACTACAATCTCTACAAGTGTACCGACTTCAACCGTGTTTAGTTTTCAAGCACCACCTAACCTTCCACCCTTGACCACTTTCATGCCTATTCAAGGACAATCATCAAACTCACCACAACAATTATCCTTCCAATCTCAACAAAATAGTCTTAACCCTAATTCCTTCTACTAAATCTCAATTATCAACGACACCAAGAACGTATAGAACGAAACTAGGTTTAAAACGATATGGACAAATTACAAACAATCAAACAAACATCATAGTTATACTAACCTCAACAATTAGATAACCAATCCAAATTCAAGAACAATAAACATAAATGTATTGTGAATAACCTTACATCCAAGAGAAACACCAAAGGGTTTAGCCACACATGATTGGTTTCATCAATCCAATGTTTAATCCAATTCAATCAAAGATTATGATGTTAATCTTCAATTAGAACACCCAAAATATTGCTCCAAGGCACCAAAATCACCCACACCAATTGTCTAGTTCGAAACATCCAAGAATGGAACCCAAAAGTCCTTTAAAACCCATTTTCGAGTTGTAACCGACATTAAAATGCTAAGGCTACAGTAAGCTATGGTGGCTACCGTAAGCTACAGTAGCCCTGAAGTTCTTACGATGGAAAGCGTCTGTTTACGGTGGCTTTTTACGGCAGATCCCTAGCGTAGCTTACGGTGGCTACCGTAAGCTACTGTAGACCCAATTCAAAATTTCATTTTTCTTTATCAATTCTTGGTTGTTGACTTCCCGCATTGACTCTCTTGTTCCTTTTCATCTGAGCACACTCGAGCAACCTTTTCTCTTCATTTGTACCTGCGTTAACACAACATAGTGTAGTAATCCAAATCCTTGAATTTATACATAAACGCACACGTTTTAACTCGAATTACGACACTTAAGGGTGGCTCTACAATCCACCCGTCACATCCCCACACTTACACGTTGCTTGCCCTCAAGCAACTCAAACAATTTCTTGTTTTTAAAACATAACCACCAAACATACCACAAAGCCCGGCTCAGTCAAGGTCCCCAATCATATCGTATTCCCTCATTGTTAGAGGTTTGCATAGTATCACTCAATATTATATTTGAAACATAGAATTCTAGTCAAACTTAATATGCTTTCGGCTTTTACTCACACATAACACACCGTCACTCATTAACCCTCGTATCGGTGATCATTCTATATTTTCCAATAATACTCAATTCTCCTCGCATACGCTTGTACTACCATCAAATCTCCACCTATATATGCTTTGACACAAATACAAATCAAGAGAACTTAAAACGGGTTATAACGGGGCTAGGTGTAAGGGTATGGAATGAAATATTGAAAGTAGCTCAGGCGATCCGAGCCGCACTACTACAAAAACAGGTATTTGCTATGGCCAAATCTGTAACAAATCCGTAGCAAAATGGGTGTTTGCTACGGATTTGCTACGAATTTGGTTCGTAGTTACAAGTCCCATAGCTAACTTATTTGCTATGGATTTTAGCTACGGAATTATAATTTGCAACGGTTTTAGCTACAAAAAGAAAAGTAACTAATTTAGCTAAGTTAGCTATGAATTTTGCTACCAGAATGTTTGCTACGAGTTTTTAGCTACCGATTATTAGCCATGGACTTTTAGCTATGAAATTATTGCTACAAAATTTTAGCTACCGCTTTTGCTATGAGTTTTGTTACTTTTTGCTATGAATTTTGGAAAATTTTGCCACGGATTTTTAAGGATTTAGCTACAGATTTTGCAAGGTTTTTGCTGCAGAGTTTAGTCAAAACTATTTTAAAACAATAATTTTTTATTGTTTTTTTCTTGAAAACATCATATTTAAAATTTAAAATATATAAAAATCACATCAAAAATTATACTCAAATCAAATAGAATAAAATATCCAACTTTTACAATTGTTACACACTAAAGATCCAAGTTATCCAAAACCTATACAATATAATTCAACATATCTTAACCGTGTGGAAGTTTTTTGGCGAGTTTTATATCAACAATTGAAGATTTAAAGCCTCTCGTTCATTTGAGCATGTTTCTCTACTTTATGTCACTCCAATGCCTCGATTTGTTCCTTCAACAGTTACACCTATAATTGATTACAAGCAAATATAGTTTAAGAAAAGTCAGCTTGTTTAAATAACACATGGGTGTCAAAATTAACCATAAACTGATTAACACGACTCAACCCGCATCACAAACGGGTAGCTCGGTTCAGGTAACACAGGTTTCCGGTTTGAGGAAAATCAGGTTTCAGTTTAACCAAAGTCAATCGATTCAGATTACAGGGGTGAACAAAACAAATTCGTGTATATCAGATTACCCCGAAACCAATACGAACCATAGTAGAGAAGCAAGTCAGCAACTAGCACGTACCAGCAGCAGTTAAGCAGGGCAATCCAGTTGATCCAAAAAGTGACTAAAAGAATCTACAGCAGCTGACCATTAAAATATTACAATCATTTAACTAACAAGTAAGTTGTTTACTTTTAATCAACTTTGAAGAGAAAATTATCCTATTTGACAGTTTTTTTAAAGATAAAAAAGATTATATCTAATACAAAGGAATTTTATGATTCACAAATTAGCAATTTACTAGCTAAACAACAATAAGTAGAATTCAAACTATTAATCTTTTAACTTTAATTTTAGAAATGATCTTAGATGTTTAACATGAGTTGAATGACTAAGTCAAAAAGCTAAAATTTTGTGGTGAACCTGAACTACTAGAATAACCTGACCGACGAACTTGATAAGTTGGGCGTCTTCAAAATTCAGTTATAGTTATCGATTAAAAAGTTTATGGAAGGTTTTGACTCAAACAATAAACTCCACAAGAAGAATTAAATGCGTGAATTAGTAACATTATTCATAATTTTTGCATTTTATAAGTTAGGAAGTAGATATCTAAGAATCAGGAAGCTAGACATTTTATCAAACATAGAAACCTCTATTTCAAGATGATGATTTCTAGAGTCTATTACAAAATTGAATCTACCTGATGAATGGGCCGATTGATACCACTTGTTTACAGCAAAATCAGAGATATCAAGCATTGTGAATTCCAAGCGTCGAGAGATTTGCATTGTGGACGGAGCGTTTGTGAGGGAGGGAGGGAAGGAAGGTAGGTTGCCTTGAGATCCCGAATCAACCTGGTAGCCTAATTATGAAACTGATTTTTTTAGATTTGTGGAAAACAAATTTTTACATATTTTCTTAATATCTTTAGTTCGAAAAATAATTATCAAAAAGACTTTTACTTCTATTTATTTTATTTTAAACCCATTAATAGATGATATGAAAAGTTTTGAAGAAAAATTTAAACAATAAAATTATACATTTAAACAAATCATATCACTCATTAGTTACTTCATATCAATGACCCCAATTGATCCTAAATGACAAACAATGACCATCTTTAATATGATTGACCAATCAACCTATTTAGTCATATCTATTACGTATTCAAAATTGTTTGGTTATCATTAAGCATAGCTCATCAACATCAATCCCAATTGACCAACAACTACAGATGGGCAAATTCGTTACTGGTACCGGTTGGTACAGGTACCGTAACTGGTACAGGTACCGTAACTGGTACAGGTATCGAAATCGGTACTGTACCGTCGGTATTAAATCGGTACCAAAGTTTTGAGTTTCGGTATCGGGATTGGTACCGGTATTTCCCGATTTTTTTACCTTTGGTACCGGTACGGTCCCGATCTTATCCCTACCATCAACAACCTAGTTGGCCACAAGTGACCGTAACTCACCAGCTACATCCCCAATTGACCATTAATGATTCTAACTAGTCATCATTGACCATAACTAATCTTACTTGACCATCTTATCATGGCATAATGTGTTAGATTTGATAAATTATAACCAGTATTTACTACGAGTGAAAAGAAAATTACTCTATCTCACCAAATTAAACAATGCTTAGTTTGATTAGCCAAGTATGATGACGCACATCGCTTGATGAGTCTTATTTGGTAGTGTATGTTAAATTAGGTATTAACATGTTAGATCTGAAAAAATAATGTCCACTATCGGTCAGGTGTCCAAAGCTAACTATATATGGTTGCCTTTGATTAACCAAATTGGACTTTGGTCAACCAAGATACGTCAAAACGAGTTATAGTGAACCATACATGTCTTGTTGGGTTATTTGAGGTTCTAAGAGTCGTAACAACTCTTAACGTACCGTGACATAATTGACGTATTCGGTCTAACATGGCATAATTGAGTATCCACTCTAATGTGGCATGATTGACATATTTGGTCTATCATGGTGAACCAACAAAATAATTTACTATTGGTGAACAAGTTTGACTTTAGTTGACCAGTACCCAATTTTGTTATTCAATAGTGATTTTAATTAAATATACGAAATTTTGATTTAGTTTTTTTTAATGTTAATTTTCTTGAATTTTTAATTAATTTTGTTTCTATTTAGCATTTATTTATTTAAATTTTTCATGGACGCGGTTACTATTTTTATTATGTTGTTTTTTATTTCTTTATCTTTCTGTTGTTACATTTTTTTTCAATAACATTTCGATTATTTTCTCGATTTTGTTATGCATTTTCTTACAAGTCATATTTTAAAAATAACCTTTTGAATTTGCTTAGAATTTTGCAACGCAATTAATTATATTGATTTTAAATTCTTTGATTTCTAAGTTTCTCTACAAATATTGCAATGGAAAATTATAAACTATTTGCAAATATTACTTTACGGGTTTCTCTACGAATTCGGAAAACTCATTTTAAATTTCTTTTCTTTTCTACTTATGTTGTAACAAATTTTACGTTAATATTTTTTAAATATTTTTATTTTCCAAAATTTGCTATGGATTTTACTAAACCTTATTTTATGATATTTTTAATATTTATTTTCTTGATTTCGCTACGGATTTTGTTACCAATTTTTTGAAGTCTTTTTTATGATACTTATTTTCTCAAGTTTGCTATGAATATTGCTACCGATTTTATGAAGTCTTTTTTTTATCATACTTATTTTCTCAAGTTTGCTACTGATGTTGCTACCGATTTTATGAAGTCTTTTTTATGATACTTATTTTCTCAAGTTTGATACGGATTTTGCTACGAATTTTTTTTTGCAACGAAATATTTGTAGCAAAATCGTAGCAAAATGTCCCTAGCTAAAACGTAGCTAATTCGTAGCAAAATTTGAGACCAATTTTTTTCTGTAGCAAAAACCCGTACCAAATACCTCATTTTGTAGTAGTGCCGGCTTATTACATCAAAACTAAATAAACAATAATATAAACAACAATAAACATTACTAACTTGCATCTCAACACTCACTACACCATACTTCGAACATGACTTTCAACTTTTTCTTTCTTTTTTTTTTTTCATTTTTTTTTATTTTTTTTTTATTTTTTTTGAGTAAACATAATACTCAATACTTCCTATTGATTAGTACTATAACAATTACAAATACAAAGAATATCTACTAAGCCGGATCGTCTCGCAACATAACATCGGGGTTGATTAAATCAAAAGAATAAGTTAATAAAGTTTTCTAAGGGAACCAACCCCCCGCCCCTCTCATTGCCCACACTCATATGTGTAATGTATGAGGGCCAACCCCCCCAAAACCCACACTCACGCTCATCCAGACGAGGTTTAACCTAATTGCCTCTATCACTTTTGCACTAATGCCAAACTAAGGTTTCAAAATGCATTTGATAGCACAAGTTCTAACGGAGAATAACCAATCAATCACCGCTCTTCACTTTCCCAATAAACAAGTGGATATGGACATGTTATGAAGGTTATTGTACCGAAAGCATGCTAACCTTGACTAGAATACTACACAACCTCATTTTTTTAAAACAACTAAGCAAACTTGACCTTTAGGGAATTATGACCATGAAAAGAGACCAAAACCTTACCCCGCCATCTTACCACTTTCCGACTTTCTTTAAATTTTTTATTTTTATTTTTTTATTTTTTTTCTCTTTTCTTTTTCTTTTTTTTATGAAAAATATTTAAGAACTAAAAATTCCCCCATCCCCACACTTGGGATACATTTTCCCTAATGTATGGTTTTGAGAAATTAAAAACTCCACTTCCATTCATGAAAAACCCGTGTTGTTCTCAACATAGTGTCAAAGAGAAATCCATAAGAATTTCCCCACACTTGGTTTTTGCTAAGATGGTAACTTAAAATACCATTAATAAAAAACAAACTAGAAATTATAGAGCAAAATAAAAATAAAAATATACAAAATGTACAATTACCACATTTTTGAAACTTTTATGACATTCAAGGTGGGTGACTGGCCCACTCCCGTGCAGCTATCTCGTTATAAGCACGGTCTTTTTCAAGCAACTGTTGCCAGTCTTCCGGCAAACCAGGGTCGGGACCGAACATCCTCATCCTCCACCCTGGATCATTTAGGTTAGGTGGATGTCTCACTTTTTCTTCCTTGGTCGGCCACTTTTTTCTGCCACCTTTTCACTCTGTTGATGCTCAGCTTCTTTCTTCTTAACTGACCTGTCAATCACAAAACACTCCATTCTCGTGTGATCCTTGCTCAAGGATACACACTTGTTAACAAAATTCACCTTCAGGCTTTTCTTGTCAATAAAAGGGTCAGTAGTATTTTCAAATAATAATAACCGTTTATCACGATTCCCACATTTAATTCCCAATGTTCCCTTAGCACAATCAATCACTGCAAGTGAAGTGGCGAGGAAGGGTCTACCTAATATGACTGTGGGTTGCGCATTAGTTACATTTTTAGCATAATCAAGTACTAAAAAGTCAACTGAGTAACAGAAATCCTCCACATGTACCATCACATTATATATCATGCCTCGGGGAAGTGTATGGGTTTGATCCGCTAAAACCACGGTGGCGTTTACTTTTTGTAGCGGACCAAACTCATACTGATCATATAAACTACCGGGCATTATACTAACACAAGCTCCAAGATCTAGCAGTGCCCGATCAGTTTTAAATTCACCAATTTGGATTGATAAAAGAGGCACTCCTGTTTTTCTTCAAATTCTCAACATCGGTTGCAAGTTGACCCATTGGAGTGGTCAACGATTGAATGGCTTTGTCACGGACTTCATCCTTTTGCATGCGCACTTCATCAAGTTGATTTCTCCTTTGCATGTCTTGTTGTATCATCCTAAGCATATCCATGACTTCATTCCCACTTGAAGAACTTGACCCGAACACCACTTTGACCACTTCCCGTTTGTTGAAATTGACTTTGAAAGCCTTGATTGTTGTATTGTTGGCGTGGAACATAATTTCCTTGATTCCCTTGGAAATTCGGATTAGATTGAGTAGCCGGATTCCGATAACGAAAATTGGGATGATTTTTCAACCCGGGGTGGTAAGTGTTTGAATTCATGTTATAATTTCGACCACCCCCCCTTGACCTTGAAGTGCATTCACTTTCTCTACTTGTGCTTGTCCCACCGTACACACATCTGCCACCTGACCCAACTCATTGCAATTTGTACAAACATCAATTCTTTGGTTAGTGCTTTGTACTCCTACATCTTCTACGGCATGGACTTGCGGTCTTCCAATTACCGGCCTTGCTCTTCTTGCGGTTTGAGCCTTTCTCTTTGATGTGACTGACATTTGCTCCAAGAATGCCAAATCATCTTGTTCATAATTGGTACCGAAAGTACCATTTGTGATTGACATCAAATCCCTTTCATCTTCCGCATTCAACCCTTCATGAAAAGCATTCAACAATTCCCAAAGAGCTATACCATGATGAGGACAATTCTTGATCATCATGTTGAACCTCTCGAATGCTTCATGAAACATTTCACCCGATTGTTGTTGGAAAGACCTCAAACTTCATCTCGCATCATTAGTCTTTTGGGCCGTATAAAACTCTTCCAAAAACCTTTGTTGCATTTCGGCCCAAGTGTAAATCGATGCGGATGGCAATGTGTAAAACCATCTCTTTGCCTTATCCTCCAACGAAAACTGAAATAAAACCAATTTCACCTCATCCGGTGAGAAACCTTGACCCCCAATCGTGTTGCAAATGGAGTCATATGCTTCCAAATGAAAATAGGGTTCTTCCGTTGCTAAACCCCAATACTTTGGTAAACTTTGGAGCGTATTGGTTCTCACATCAAATGTTTTTCCTTGGTGGTTTTGAGGAATAACAGCCGGAGATGGGTTATTGGTGATGATCGGTCGAAAATGAGATTCAATTCCCCTAACCATTTCCCTTGCATGTCTTCTTGGTACCCCCAATGGTACTCTTGGTTGGCCCATTTGTCGGTAAACGGGCCTTTGTTGCATATTTTGTTTGTAACACCCGTTAATCTCGGTTCAAAGATTTAAAGCTTGTAAAGCATGTATAATTCTCGGGATTTAACCGACGTTTCTCGGAAGCCTTTACGTCATCCTGATACGTTTAATCGTTTAACTTTTCTTCCAAGTTGCCTTATTATTCAATTTAGAGGGGCTAGAATGAAATATTTTTATATTATAACACTAATCACAAAACCCTAACCCCCTCCCCTCTCTACTCCCGATCGGCAGCTAGGAGCCCACCCCCCTGCGATTTTCCTTTTTTCAGCCAAGTCGTGAGCTTAAAACATTAATTAAAGGTTAATCCTACGATTCCCCAAGTCTTTTACACCATAATTGGTTGTTATAACACGCGTATTGATTGATTAATGGCTTGTTGTAGGCTAACCGGGTGGCTGTCCAATTGAGCATTTTCGAGACTGTTTTGAGTGAGGTTTTTGTACCAAAATCCTCCTAGGTATGTCTAGTATAACATACTTAAAAATCATGTTCATTGGTGTTCGTTTGTTTGGTCAACTAGTTGTAGTTTGATTGTTAGTGTTCGATTAACTAGAATTGTAGTTTGACGCGTTTAACGCGAGGCTTGAAGTGATTAACGACCAATTCAGCTTGGGGGAACTTGGTTTGATGTACGGGCTGTTGAAAAATCGTTTTTATAAGTTACGGGGCTGAATTGGTTGTCGATTACTCCAACGGGTCGTTACAACGCGCAATTGCGTTTATTGAATAGTTGGTGCGTTGTACTTGCGAGTTACCGACCCATTTGACTCGTGTAGCGTTGTGTGGACTTGTTGGCTGTGATTTTATCATATTGGGTCCACACGGGGCTGAGTTGGATGCTAACGGCCTAAACGACTCATAAACACGCGTGTTAGTGTCACCTAGTGCTTCCGGGGGCAAATTGGGAATTCTTTATTCCCGGGAGTACCTAAGGGGCTGTTTGGATTTAGTTTGATGAGGTCGAGGGTTTAGGTAACTCGAACCATGTTAGAACGTCTCGTAGGATAAACGAGTCCTTTCGATGTCGATTGTAATGTTGTATGTAAACCGACAGGTGTTTGAGTTTTGGGATTACTTAGGGATCATCTGGCTCGTGGTGAATACATGTCTTGTGTCAGGTGAGTTCATGATGTCCCCCTTTTTAACTCTTTTTAAGTTTTTGGGCTAGCATGCACACCTAAGCGATTTTGCTTGATGAAACGTTTAAACTATTTTATATAGGCTTGCTTGCATATGGTAGGCCTTGGGATGTTAGAGTATGTATGTATGTATGTATTATTGTATGGCTAATATTTGGCGATGTTAGTAGTCGTTATCGACTACGGATGTTAAGTATGCCTACTTTGTGTTTGCATGCGTTGATGAGATGTTACGTGTTTGGGTTGTACGTTTGCTCGAACCTGATATTATTACTTGGATGTTATATGTATATATATATATATAGGGATGCACTTATAAAGATGTTTATATATATGTATGTATATATATATATATATAAGAATGATTATTTATTGATGATGATGACCTAACTGTTATATCCCGTGTATTCTAAAATTCTTGGAATGACTATCATATATTGATGTTATTTATTTAAAACTTGAACTCACTCAGCTCAAGCTGACTTTGTGTGCATGTTAGTGTGAGTTTCAGGTTAGGAGATGGATGCATTACCGCTTGGACGTGCACGAAGCTACTTGGACGGTGGAGGGCATGCTTAGTCGGATGTTTCAATAATAATAAACATTTGCGTTTCAATATTTATTTAAATACATTTAAATTGGTTTTGGGCATAACTCCCAGGTTTCGGGAACTTGTTTTATTAATTATGATTTTCTGCTGAACTATACTCTGAGATGTTTATTTTGATGGAATGAACTGTTTTCAAGTTTAAGTATTTTCATAAGTATGATGGATGAATACCAACTGTAGGGTTCCCGGGATGCAGGGTCTTACAAGTTGGTATCAGAGCCATGGTTCGAGGGATCCGAGCATCCCCGAATTCTTGGACTCGAACTGTAAGAAAAGAGACTAGTATGCCCACCGCGAGTAGTTGCATGCCATGAGGTAACTTTAAATTATTTAATCTTTCCTTTGAATTTAAAAGTTCCAGTATGTGATTAACTGTTTAAGTGTTAGATGGAAGGCTAATGTGGTTAGGGGTAGGGGGTGATTAGGACGGGCGGGTACAGTAAACGACTAATTACACTTGATCAACGTTATTATCAGTTTACCCTTACCTTACATGCTCTAAATGCCACTTGTACTTGAACGTGTTAAAATTCTGTCTTTGTAGGGATAAGTCATGGTTAATACTCGAGCAGCTAGGAGAGGCCGTCCTAGTGTACGTGGTCGTTGTCGTAAGCCACGTGCCGAAACCGAGAATGAGATTCCTACTTCCCAGCAGGAAGCCCCGATTCATGAGGAGGGGGATAACCCCGCCTTAGATCTTGCTATGCGCGCGGCAATCGCTGACGAGGTTTACCAAGTGCTACATAGTGCTATTCCCGAGATTGTTGCTGAGGCCGTTAGGGCCATGGAGGAGTCTTTGGTTGGAAAGGGCTCGGATAAGGAAAAGTAGGGAAAGGAGACGCAGGTCGAGGAGGAAGAGGTTTATGTGCCGAGTGAGGATGAAGAGGAGGTTCGTGCTATTAGTGTGTCTACCCAGGGTTGTTCGTTCGATGACTTTAAGAAATGTGATCCTCCTTCTTTCGATGATACTAAAGATGCATTGGCAGCACATCAGTGGGTGAGGGAGATGGAGACCGTTCTAAGTGTTAGTAAGCGCAAGGGGGAGGACATGGTGACTTATGCTACTGCCTCGTTTCGTTCCGAGGCATTGTGTTGGTGGGATAATCTGGCGCAGGCTATGGGTGAACGTTCGATTAGGAGGATGACGTGGGATGAGTTGAAGAAGTTGGTTCTTGATCAGTTTTGTCCTCCTCATGAACTGGATAATATTGAACATGAATTCTTGACCTTGGAGGGGGGTAGTATGACGCGTCGGGAATATACCACAAAGTTTAATAAGATGGCTCGCTTATGTCCTGATCTGGTTACTCCTGAGGCAAAGAGGATTAAGAAGTATGTGAAGGGCCTTCCGGTGGATATTCGTAGGGGTGTGGTGACCACCGACATGAACTCTTTTCACTCAGTGGTTACCCTAGCAGGTACATTGTATGATCAGAGGGAGAAGTTGCCGCCGACCGAGACTAGAAAGACTTGGAACTCAAATTCGTACGGTAAACGACCAGGGGGAAACAACTTTAATTCGGCTGAGAAGAGGGTAAAGACTGAGAATTCGGATTTTAAAAGGGAAGCGGCGTTGGGTAATTGCAAGAAGTGCGGGAAACCGCACAAGGGGGAATGTAAGAGTGGGTCTGGCTCCTGTTTTCGTTGTGATAAGGTTGGAAACCCCCATTTCGAGTGTCCGAAGTTGACTTGTTTCCGCTGTAAGGGTGCCGGTCACTTGGCATCAAACTGTCCTACCAGTAAGGCGGGGGGGGGGGGGGGGTCCGGTCAGGGGACTTCCTCGAGGGGAAAAGTGGAAGAGAAATCGAAGGCCAGGGCGAGGGCCTTCAACATCTCCAAGAGAGAGGCGAAGGATGACGCAGATGTTGTCTCAGGTACTTTTTCCTTATTTATCTTTTATTCCACCGTTATAATTTCTCATTCCTTTGGAATCGTATGTGATAATCTGGTAGCTAAGTAGTAGTATAATATTATCCCAGGTACCTTTATGCTTGATGAATTACAGGCGTCGGTCTTATTTGATTCGGGTGCCAGTAGGAGTTTTGTGTCTACCGCTTTCTGTTCCTCGTTGAATAAATCACCCGAGCACGTAGTTGATGTGTTTGAGGTTGAAGTCGCCGTAGGAAAATCCGTTTCCGTGTCTAGGGTTATTCAGGGTTGCTCCATCGATTTGTCCGGGTATAGATTTCCGGTGCGGCTGTACTTGATGCCGCTTTGTTGTTTCGATGTGGTGCTCGGGATGGATTGGCTCGCTAGTGTTGATGCTCAGATCATTTGAGGTCAGAAACTTGTTCGTCTGAGGGCCCCGGATGGGACCCAAATTACGATCTTCGGTGACCGAAATGGTGCGACGCCACATATCATATCTATGCTTAAGGCGAGAAGGTTGATGCAGCGGGGTTGCGGGGCGTATCTGGCGTATGCTATAAATATGAAAACCGAGGTTGCTAACGTCGGTGATGTTCCTATTGTTCGGGATTTCCCGGATGTATTTCCAGATGATTTGTTAGATGTGCCGCCGGACCGCGAGGTCGAGTTCCAGATAGACCTTGTGCCGGGCGCAAAACCCGTTGCTCGAGCCCCTTACCGTCTAGCACCGAATGAAATGAAAGAACTTATGGTTCAATTGGAAGACTTTCTCGACAAGGGCTTCACTCGACCGAGCATCTCACCTTGGGGTTCCCCGGTCCTATTCGTTAAGAAGAAGGATGGTAGCATGCGGATGTGCATTGACTACCGTGAATTGAATAAACTTACTGTTAAAAATCGGTACCCTCTCCCAAGGAACTACGACTTATTTGAGCAGCTCCAAGGAGCTAGTTGGTTCTCGAAGATCGACCTTAGGTCCGGGTATCATCAGTTGAAAATTTGGGAGGAAGATATTCCTAAGACTGCCTTCCGCACTCGTTATGGGCATTATGAATTCCTCGTGATGTCTTTCGGTTTGACCAACGCACCGGCTGCGTTCATGGATATTATGAACCGGGTGTGTAGGCCGATACTCGATCGTTCGGTTATTGTGTTCATCGACGACATTCTGGTGTATTCCAAAAGCGAATCCGATCACGCCGGTCATCTCGCGGAAGTTTTGGAAGCTCTGCGAAGGAACAAGTTGTATGCGAAATTTTCTAAGTTCTCCTTTTGGTTACGCGAGGTTCAGTTCTTGGGTCATGTTATTAACCCGAGTGGTATTTTGGTTGACCCTGCAAAGGTAGAAGTCGTAAATGAATGGAAATCTCCAAAGTCTCCATCTTAAATTCGTAGTTTTCTGGGCTTGGCGGGGTATTACCGCCGTTTCATTCCCGACTTTTCGAAAATTGCATCATCACTAACCAAGTTGACTAAGAAGAGCGTTAAGTTTGTTTGGGGTACTGAGCAGGAGGAGGCTTTTCTCGAGTTGAAGAATAGGTTGACGCATGCCCCGTTTCTAGCTTTACTCGATGGCACCGATGATCTGGTGGTTTATTCTGATGCCTCTTATCAGGGGCTTGGGTGTGTTATGATGCAGCGAGGTCGAGTCATCGTTTATGGCTCGCGGCAGTTAAAGCCTCATGAGGCAAATTATCCTACTCACGATTTAGAGCTTGCTGCAGTTGTGTTTGCGCTTAAGTTGTGGCGGCATTATTTGTACGGTGTTCCTTGCGTTATCTATACCGATCATAAGAGCTTAAAGTATTTCTTTGAACAGAAGGAACTGAATATGCGTCAGCGTCGATGGTTGGAGTTGAGTAAGGATTATGATCTGGAGATTATGTACCATCCCGGTAAGGCTAACGTGGTAGCCGACGCGTTGAGCCGGAAGGAGAGACTGAAACCTATTCGTGTGAAATCTTATCAGCTTATCCTTAAACCTGATATTCTGAAAGAAATAGCCCACGTCCAGAATGAAGCTTTGCAGGTGGAATGGATTATGTCAGAATGTATTTGGGGTTAGGAAAAGCTGTTGGAGGACGGCGGTGATGGGGTTAAGTATAAGGATGGGCGTTTATGGGTACCGAGGTATGGGGGATTCAGAGGTAAAATTTTGGATGAAGCACACAAGTCGCGCTATTCCATTCACCCGGGCGCGACCAAGATGTTCCAAGACCTGAAGAAGAATTATTGGTGGCCTGCGATGAAGTTTGAGGTGGCTCAGTACGTGAGTAAGTGTTTGACGTGTCTGAAATCCGTTCGGGAAACTTCAGCCCTTGGAAATAGCTGAGTGGAAATGGGAGCATCTTACGATGGATTTTGTGACTAAACTGCCTCGTACTCCTAGGGGTAGTTATGACACAATTTGGGTAATCGTTGATAGACTGACCAAGAGCGCTCATTTCTTGCCGATCCGAGAAACTTTTAATTCCGAGCAGTTGGCCGATGTGTTTATTCGTGAGATCGTTTCTAGGCACAGGGTGCCGGTATCTATTGTTTCGGATAGGGATTCGCGTTTTACCTCTAGGTTTTGGAAGAAGTTTCATGAGGAGATGGGTACCAAACTCCTCATCATTACTTCTTATCACCCGCAAACGGACGGTCAGTCTGAGAGGACCATTCAGACTCTCGAGGATATGTTGAGGGCTTGTATTATCGATTTTGGTGGTAGTTGGGATCGTCGCTTACCATTAGTCGAGTTCTCTTATAATAATAGTTATCACGCCACGATTGGGATGCCACCGTTTGAGATGTTGTATGGTAGGAGGTGTAGGACTCCAGTCTGTTGGGGTTCCATTGGTCAGAAACAGTTGGGTAGTTTGGAGGTGGTTGAGGATACGACTAAGAAGCTCGATAAGATTAAGGCTTTTATGAAGGCCGCTCAGGATCGTCAAAATTCCTATGCGGATAAAAGGCAAAGACCTATTGTGTTTGAAGCTGGGGATCGGGTTATGTTGAAAATTTCTCCTTGGAAGGGTATTATTCGTTTTCGTAAGAGGGGGAAGCTTAATCCAAGGTTCATTGGTCCGTTCCGTATATTGTCCCGTGTTGGTGAGGTAGCGTATAGACTGGAGTTTCCAGATGAGCTCGTGGGGATTCATCCTACTTTCCACGTGTCCCATTTGAGGAAATGTTTAGCCGATGATGAGGCCCTTGTGCCTCTTGATGACATTGAACTCGATAGTAAGTTGAACTACGTTGAAGAACCAGTTGCTATAATTGATCGTCAGGAAAGACGTTTGAGGAATAAGGTGGTTAGGCAGGTGAAGGTGCAGTGGAGGCACCGTAGGGGCTCGGAGGCTACTTGGGAGTACGAAGACGAGATGATGAAACTCTATCCGCAGTTGTTCCTGTTGCATCGGGATTCGGGGACGAATCCCATTGTAAGGGGGGTGGACTTGTAACACCCGTTAATCTCGGTTCAAAGATTTAAAGCTTGTAAAGTATGTATAATTCTTGGGATTTAACCGACGTTTCTCGGAAGCTTTTACGTCATCCCGGTACGTTTAATCATTTAACTTTTCTTCCAAGTTGCCTTATTATTTAATTTAGAGGGGCTAGAATGAAATATTTTTATATTATAACACTAATCACAAAACCCTAACCCCCCTCCCCTCTCTAATCCCGATCGGCAGCTAGGAGTCCCCCCCCCCCTTCGATTTTCCTTTTTCCAGCCAAGTCGTGAGCGTAAAACATCAATTAAAGGTTAGTCCTACGATTCCCCAAGTCTTTTACACCATAATTGGTTGTTATAACACGTGTATTGATCGATTAATGGCTTGTTGTAGGCTAACCGGGTGGCTGTCCAATTGAGCATTTTCGGGACTATTTTGAGTGAGGTTTTTGCACCAAAATCCTCCTAGGTATGTCTATTATAACATACTTAAAAATCTTGTTCATTGGTGTTCGTTAGTTTGGTCAACTGGTTGTAGTTTGATTGTTAGTGTTCGGTTGACTAGAATTGTAGTTTGATGCGTTCAATGCGAGGCTTGAAGTGATTAACGACCAATTCAGCTCGGGGGAATTTGGTTTGATGTATGGACTGTTGAAAAATCATTTTTATAAGTTATGGGGCTGAATTGGTTGTCGGTTACTCCAACAGGTCGGTACAACGTGCAATTGCGTTTATTGAATAGTTGGTGCGTTGTACTTGCGAGTTACCGACCCATTTGACTCGTGTAGCGTTGTGTGGACTTGTTGGCTGTGATTTTATCATATTGGTTCCACACGGGGCTGATTTGGATGTTAACGGCCTAAACGACTCTTAAACGCGTGTGTTAGTGTAACCTAGTGCTTCCGGGGGCAAATTGGGAATTCTTTACTCCCGGGAATACCTAAGGGTCGTTTTGGTGAATGTGAGGCCTTGGGGGCTGTTGTGATTTAGTTTGATGAGGTCGAGGGTTTAGGTAACTCGAACCATGTTAGAACGTCTCGTAGGATAAACGAGTACTTTCGATGTAGATTGTAATGTTGCATGTAAACCGAAAGGTGTTTGAGTTTTGGGATTACTTAGGGATCATCTGGCTCGTGGTGAATACGTGTCTTGTGTCAGGTGTCATGATGCCCCCTTTTTAACTCTTTTTAAGTTTTTGGGCTAGCATGCACACCTAAGTGATTTTGCTTGATGAAACGTTTAAACTATTTTATATAGGCTTGCTTGTATATGGTAGGTCTTGGGATGTTATAGTATGTATGTATGTATCTATGTATTATTGTATGGCCAATATTTGGCGATGTTAGTAGTCGTTATCGAGTACGGATGTTACGTATGCCTACTTTGTGTTTGCATGCGTTGATGAGATGTTACGTGTTTGGGTTGTACGTTTGCTCGACCCTGATGTTATTACTTGGATATTATATGTATAAATATATATATATATATATATATATATATAGGGATGCACTTATAAAGATGTTTATATATATGTATGTGTGTGTATATATATATATATAAGAATGGTTATTTATTGATGATGATGGCCTAACTGTTTTATCCCGTTTATTCTAAAATTCTTGGAATGACTATCATGATTATTATTTATTGATGTTATTTATTTAAAACTTGAACTCACTCAGCTCAAGCTGACTTTGTGTGCATGTTAGTGTGTGTAAGTTCCTTGGACGGATCTCACGAGATATCTCGATATACACAGGTGCGGAATCCCTGTGTAGATCGTTACGGACGTAGAACACAAATCACACGAACACACGTCAAACACACGTTATATATTAGCTCAAACACACGTGACGAATATCACAGTTACAGACACGTTACAGCTGAATAACCAAACAACCGAACACTCGAACAACCTAAACCAATCTCCCTTAAACAAGCCGTAACATCTAATATAAATACACGATAACTTCGCCTCAGGCGAAGTTATCCATAACTTCACTTGTTCAACAAGTTCGCCTAGGCGAACTTGTTGACAACTTCGCTTGAACAAAAACATAAATAACATTACAGAATCGATTACAGACACTAGACTATGAACTACTGACATTTATGCACCAACAGACTCCCCCTTGGCAGTAGCTTCATATCTTGATCTTTCAGCATCTGTCTTGTAATCCTGTATCTTCACGCGTGCACTCCTTCTCTAACACACACCGACACAACTCGTTGATACTTTCTTGCTTCGTCCTTCCAAGCTGGAATATAAAAGATTTTCTTCTCGTTAAGCACCTTCAGATCAGCTTGCGATAAGTTAACAAGATGCATCGGATCGTAAACTCTAAGAATCTCTTGTTCATCCTCATCTTCCATCACTGCCTCCGCTGTCTCACAATCAACGAACCACCACTTTAGGTCTTTGAGCACATCCTTGGGCATAAGCTTCATCGGTACTTCTTTAAGGCACCGGATTGGTTTATACTTCATAACCATCCAAGGCTTTCCATCAGCTCTCAAACCTCTATCCTTGTCTTCAACAAGTTTCCCTTTCTGTGGTTTCAACAGCTCAAACTTCTTTTCCTTTATGCTCTCTTTCCATACGATTTTCCCTATGACTCTAGCCATATTATCGTCACTTCGATTGATCAACCCCAATCTGGCTAAGTCTTTAACCTCACACTCAGGCAGTGTGTTTAACGATCTCAACATTCTTCTAAGGTACTGAACTCCATCATATCGTTTAATCACGAAGAGCCGCAACTGCTCATCATAAATCCAGCATATAATCCCTTTCTTTGCTTCAGCATAGCCCTTAATATTGTAACTCTTTTTGAACATGGTAGGGACTGCCGGTTTCTTCGTTTTGACGAACCATTGAGCGTATCCTTCCTTCCACCTCGGCTGCTCTTCCCATTCAGTATCTTCAACTGCCATCTGATCACCCATATCGGCCTTCTCAACCTCTGGAATGTCATGTTCGACATTTTCCTCTACTATCTCTCCTTCCTCAATCTCATTCTCAATCTCAATCTGCTCACCGATCTTCTCAATCACATCACTCGGCAGCATATCCTCATCAAACAATATATCATCGCTGAACATATCATCATCTAGTTCTTTCAACGCATCAATCACGTCATCACCTATATTCTCATCATCAACCAACACCACATCATCACCACCAGAACCACCAGCCGCGTCGGCAGACTCCCCCTGAGCTGTGGAAGTACCAAGAGCTAGAGTAGTTCTTGGCAACTCACCACCTGCATCTTTCGATGCATTGGGATCATCGTCTTTGTCATTCCTTCTTTTCGTCCTTAGCTCGTCGCGTTTACAGCTCATCTCCCCCTGAGATGCCAAGAACTCCTTCAAGGTATCTATAATTTTCCCATGCTCAACCAGGAGGGATGACTGTAGTTGATTTGCTTCTACTAGGCGTTGAATAGTCTTAGATTACTCTGCCACGATCCGCTCTAGTGAAGCTATTCTCTCTGAGTCTGAAGTAGGCGTAGGCGAGACATCAGAAGCAGGCGTAACCGCAGGTGGTACCATACCTGATAACCCTGCAGTAGTGACGACCGTTGACTCTACAAATCGTGCAGCAACCACCGACTGAGTAAGCGTTGGAGGTGGTAGAGACACAATCTCCGGAGTATCAGCTTATGTATATCTTCTTCCTCTTCTGACTCATCATCATCCTCCGTCCTCTTTCTTTTCCCAAAAGTTCTCTCTCGAGACACCATCAACCGTCTCCCCTCATCCATGATCTCATCCAAATCTGAGTCAGCCATCGATGTAGCTGCTCTAGTAACACTCACACCCGAACCTTGTGCAGCAGAGACCTGCACCTCTTCATGTGTATCAACTTGATCCATATCGAAATAACCTTGACCTCCAAAGACAGCATCAAGATCTATATCCTCTGCAGCCGACACAACAGGCACAGCAGGGGCAGCTTGAGTTGCTCTTGCCTGTCGTGGTTGAGGATCTCTGAACTCGTTCCCAGCAGCAGGAACATACTCTGGGTTGATCAAAAACCCAAACAGTGGAGTATGCCTTGGACGCAGCTCAGGCTTGCTTCTCGCACTCGAAGTGCGGCATTGAGCGAAGATACGCTTGCTCACAGACTCCACGTATCTGATTGGTCGTCTCTGAGGTAGATTCGGAGCCACATGGTTCAATATCATCTGGATGAAACGTGGATACATAATGAACCGCTCACGAGCCATCGCCCTCCTCTGTCTGTCAATCTCGTAAAAGACCATCTGACTAAAACTATAGCGTTTATTGTAAGTCAGTGCAGTCATTGCGGACTGCATGGTCGCACCCATACCGTCAGTGCCCGCCTTCCTTCCTGACATGCAAACTATCATGACGTGCATAAGGAAGCGCCACTGATCAAGTAGAAAACCCTTCCGTCTCTGTGTATCGCCTAATGGACCAGGATAGCCCATTCGGAGAAACGCTCCATCACGAAACGGAGCCACAAACTCAGTTGGGTCGTCCCTCGTCTCTTCTCCAAACCGTAACGCCACTCGGATCTGTTCAGAATTGAACCGAACCTCTTGACTGTTCACAGTCGCTCGCATGACCGGGGGCTCAACACGACAATCGTATTCTACCGTCTGCCAGAAATCCTCGATATTCGGTAAGGATATCGGCAGAGTCGTCGTGATAGCATGAAATATCCTCGAGCGTATGAGGAAAGTTATGATCTCGCGGTAATCTTCCACACCGCTTGCCTCCGGGTCTAAGGTAATGTACATATTGTGACCCGGGAAGAATTGCCGTTGGTTATCACCATCGTCTCCTCCTGCACCTCCAGCACCAGCTACTGCAGCCATATCTGCAACAAACGAACCAAGTTAGATAAACGTAAAGACATAGCACAAGTTCGCTTTGTTACCATGAGCGAAGTTGTGATAATCTGTGTAGGCGAAGTTAAAGTTGAGGCGAAGTTGGGAACAACTTGAGGCGAAGTTACGGATAACTTCGCCTAAACCTTAACTTCGCCTGAAACTGAATCGGCGACAGTAAGGTTATCGAACATCGAGTATCTGATGTTTCGGCTAGTTTAGACGATTAAGTAGACTAGACTACATGATATTAAGGTAATCTGGACGATCAGTTTGCTCATGAACACGTAAAAACTTGTTTTGAAATCGGTATAGGTTTCGAACGTCCGAGGTCGTTAACCGGGTGTCGAAACAACCTAGGAATGACGACATCGAACATCGAGTATAACATATAGAACCCGAACACACCTTGAACAATGAATGAAATCGGAAACAAAAGGATAATCATATGAAAAATTCCGGATAAGTTCGCTGGGTATAAGTTCGCTGAATTGAAAAATATGAACTGTGACTCTTGAAAATCCTTATATAGGGGCGAAGTTATACAGGCGAAGTTACGGATAACTTCGCCTAGGCGAAGTTATTCACAAGTTCGCCTGTTCAACAACATCGCCTATATTTACAAAATCAACCCTTAAAATTTGAACATTTTGCATTTAACTTTTAAAGGTTTCCTTTAAGAATTAAATAACACGATCAAGTCCAAGTAACCAGTTATAAAATCATAAACTACCTAAGTACGAAAAACTTTAAAAAAATTAAAGAATTAAAGTACAAGGGATCAAATTTCAGTCTCGATAGGGACTACTACGTTTTAGAAAAGATCCGAACAGGAATCATACTAACTACGTGACTGTCACATAGATCCGTGTTTAGCTGTATTATGACATAAGGAAACAGGTTGTAAGCAGGTAAATAACTTAAGATGGTTTTCATCGTTTCTGTGATACGAGTTAAGTTCAATTTAGCCTCAAAATTTAAGTGGGCAACAACTCAGAGATTATGATGCCTCCTATCTATTCTCAAAGCGTATTTGGCTTTCCCCAAGTCACCTCGAATTGACTTCGACCCTTAGTTTGTAATTACTCTTCATCTGCTTCCCGTTCTCTTTCTTATTCCATGATTAAGAAGTCTTGATATCTTTAACTCTAGAATGTCTCAATAACTGATAATAAATTTTTTTTTATCAAACATTCTTGTAGACTTCCGAGTAGTAAACAACTGCAAGTCCCGAATCTGGATCACTGCAGTTTCTTGAAACGCTATCTTCACGGGAATCAGAACACTTATGGGCTCGTGTATGACTGGGTAATCGCTTTTCTGCCTATCATTCGGAAAGATATATATGAAGACATGCAAAACTCTTAAGGAGTTTCCACGTAAAATCGAGTAGATTTAGTTTATATCACATCTACTTTTACGCACCATAAAAAGTACCATGACATACAATGACTGTCCTAAAGCCTTTTAAGCCTAATAACTTCACTAGTTAAGCACACAGAATTAGTATATGTATCATTTTCCAAGGTTGGATCAATTTTCTGTTAAACATAGCAAACGAACTTCTAGTGAAGTAGAAGACTTGAAAAATAATTTCATTTCCCTTTTTAAAAAAAAATTTAACATTAATCGCCCCGACCAAAACAAAGTCTTCAGGTAACGGCTATCCCGAAGATCCAATGGATCAGCTGGACCGACCACATACTAGTATGTGTCCTTATAACTAAGTATGATCGACTAACTTTCAGCGAAAGAATGAAAACTCATCATAAACCGCCCCGTCACTTTCAGTTATCTGGTTAATGGCTATCCTCAAAATCTACAAGTAGAAAATGAGAACCAAAACATATCCGAAGACATGTCCTTCAAACTGTGGTAACCGACATACTTTTAAGCGATAGTGATTTTTTTTTTTAATAATAACTTGAAAAACATGGTTACTTGGGATTGATCATCCCATTCAACTCAATAAGGTTTTGAAATCTCGTTTTGTCAAACGCTTTAGTATAAAGATCAGCGAAATTATCAAGCGTATCCATTTTTTCAAGCACAATCAGTTTCTTCTCAGCACAATCCCGTATAAAATGATGACGTATGTCAATATGTTTAGTTTTACTGTGTTTCACGGGATTGTTAGTTACTGAGATAGCAGCTGTGTTATCAATGCAAATAGGAGTAAGTAAGAAATTCAGACCATAGTCGCGCAACTGTTGTTGAATCCAAAGAACCTGAGAGCAGCAGTTGGATGCTGCCATGTATTCTGCCTCACAGGTTGAAATTGCGACTGAAGTCTGCTTCTTGCATTGCCACGACACCAATCTGCCACCAAGAAACTGACATCCTCCAGTTGTAGACTTCCGACTCTGATTGCACCCTCCATAATCAGAATCCGTGTAAGCGACCAGCTCCAAGTCTCCTCCTCTCGGGTACCACAACCCCAGCTTCGGCTTGCCCTTGAGATACCGCAGTATCCTCTTCGCACCCTTCAAATGAGATTCTTTTGGATTTGTCTGAAAACGTGCACAAAGACAAACAGCAAACATTATATCAGGCCTAGAAGCAGTTAAGTACATTAAAGAACCTATTATAGCCCGATATTGAGTTGGGTCCACATCTGCATCACCGACTGATTCTGCACCCAATTTGTGATTGACGCAGATTGGAGTTTCATATGGAGAACTGTCCTCCATCTTGAAGCGTTTGAGCACATCATGAACATACTTCGTCTGATGAATGAACATCCCGTCCTTCTTCTGATCAACCTGCAATCCTAGAAAGAAAGTTAGTTCACCAATAACACTCATTTCAAACCTTTTCTTCATGACGGCCTCAAAATCTTGACACATGGAGACTTTTGATGCAGCAAATATAATGTCATCCACGTAGACTTGCACCAGCAGGAAGTCGCTTCCATCTCTTTTGAAGAACAACGTGCTATCAATTTTCCCTCTTTCAAAACCATTTTCGAGCAAGTAATCTGATAAAGTTGAATACCAGGCCACGAGGTGCCTGATGTAATCCATATAACGCCTTGCTCAATTTGTACACGTTATCTGGAAAGTCTGGATCAGGAAAACCCGGAGGCTGCTCAACATACACAACCTCATCAACTTTCCCATTCAAAAACGCACTCTTCACATCTAGCTGAAATACCTTCATCTTTCATAAGCAGCAAACGCCAAAAACAATCTTATGGCTTCCAACCTGGCGACAGGAGCGAACACTTCATTATAATCAATCCCCTCTTGTTGATTAAAACCTTTAACGACTAGCCTCGCCTTATTCCTTATAATGATCCCCTTATCATCTCTCTTGCACTTAAACACCCATTTTGTGCCTATAGCATGCACATTCTTTGGTTTTTCAACCAAAGTCCAAACTTCCATCTTCTCGAATTGAGCCAACTCTTCTTGCATGGCTTCGACCCACGAGCTGTCCTTTAAAGCCATTTGATAATTCTTCGGTTCAATCTGGCTTATAAAGCAGGTGTACAGGCATTCATTGATTATTCCTGTCTCTTTAATGCTTGTATAAACACAGGTGTGCTCATTCAAGCTACTTCTAGTTTGTACACCGGAGGACACATCACCAATCACATTCTCCAAAGGGTGATCTTTATGAATTCTCGTGGTTGGTACAGAACCGACATGCAAATTGTCTTCCAAGTTAGAAGAGAGCTCGTCAATGGTTGTTTCATGCTGAGAGTGAAATGGATT